>NC_051181.1:80297924-80352144 GCF_013339695.2 Rhipicephalus sanguineus | reverse complement strand
GCTTGCACGCTCTACAAAGCAGGGCTGATTGAGCTGTTTAAGACATGCACGCCGTGCGCTTCGCGGAAGCACTACCGATGAAAAGAAACGAAGACCCCGCGTACGTAAAGTCACATATGTATACGGCTTTGGAAAAGAATGAAGAGAGTTGTTTTCGACACGAGTACTGCGAGCAAATTGAAAGAGAAAAGCACACAAAAGGATTCACGACTGCTCATTCAGAGCAGCAGCAGTGCTCGGTCTCTGGCAGTAGGGCAGACGTGGTGGTTACAGCATCAGAACGTCAAAGCCGTGTGATTGAGGCAATTTACACGGCAGAGAGCATTACAACGCTCCTATTGACTTTGCAGTGGAAAGTGATTCGATTGTGACGGCACGTTTTTCCCTGGCAAGAAAATCTGCCCCGAGACGCCGTATCAGCTACCGGCCGCGACGTTCCATCGTTTAAAGTTCGTCACGCATGTCGCCACGGCGTCGTTCCTCGCATACGGAACAGCGGGAATACCTGTTTTTTTCTTCGAGCACGCTTTCTTATGACGGTGCCCGTACTTTCGGCTTAAGGTCGACCATAAATGTCAAGTTTTATTGAGAATTTTGTATACATATACTAGGTACTCATTAAAACGTGACTGCTCCAAACATTTTCACATATGCAACGGCCCCCAAGGACATGTGAGAACCTTGCAAGCATCAAGACAATTAACAAATTTTTGTTCCTTAGTCTTGTGAAACGCACGTTAGTAGCGGCAAACCCCGTCTGAATCACCTCATGATTCCTCTGCAGAAAAACACATGTTCTGGTAAGTTTAAAACCGCGTTTATCGTTTGCAGTGGGCAGCTATCTTCGGCCATGGGCTGCGGGTCAGATGAAACGAAGAACCCTATGTACTCCAAGAGCTAAGGAGTAGCCGCGCCTTATTTTGCGCGAAGATCTCCTTACATCACGTCAATAAAAAAAAAGACACATAGCGTCCGGCAGAGGCGTAGCCAGAAATTTTTTTCAGGGTGGGCGGCGGAGGGGGTTCGACCATACTTTATGCATGATCGTGCGTGTGTGGTTTGTTTTGTATGTTTTGTATGTGTTTGTATGTGTTTGTATGTATATACACATGCAAAATTGAAAATATGAAGACGGAACCCTGATATGTGGCTGACCATATCAGAAGGCTGATGTCGGTGACTCAAGTGCATTGTAAATGGCGGAAAAGCGACCTGTCGCTTTGAGGCAGTAAAAGCTTGTCACAACATTCACTACCTAGGTACTGAAACAGGTAGTACCGCCCAATTAATAACATTACTACAATGACACTTATTATACTTACAGTTGCTACCTACACGAAGTAGTAATAGTAACTTTACTACCGTCGTTGTCACTGCGTTGTTTGTGCGGTTACTTACACTATTGAACTACAATTATTCGACAATATTTTTACACCTATTTGTTTTATTTTTGCCGTTGGCATTTTCCTACGAAAGGGATTTATTACAAAGAAATAAGCTCAAATTAAGAAAAACGTGAAATGATACGGTTCGTTCGTTTATGAGGTTTATACTACAATCGAACGACTTTAGCGTTACATATAGCCCGACTTTTAAATAGCACAAGCTGTACCAATGAGCAACCATGAACTGAGACATGTAATCGATGTGTGTAAACCAGGTTCTTGTACCTCACTTCTCACATATGCGTGTTCCATCACGGGGTGCAAAATGTTTTCTTATTTTCTTGATTATTTTCCAAGATAATCAAGAGAATTATAGTTTAGCTAAATATTTCACGAGACTGCCGCAATTGCAGCATAACATACTACAGCTAGGGGAAGAAGTGGCGTTCACTATACCCTCACGTATGCAAGTAGTACGGACACGCCGGGATTGTAACACGGACACGCCGGGATTGTAATGGCAATGTTAATCACCTGCCATATATTTCTACGGTAGTAAAACTTTAGCGATACGTAGCAACGTTTACTTGGGTGTAGCGGATGCGGGAATTACCAACTTTTCGCTACCTTTTTTTAATAGTGTGCGAGTAAGAAGAAATTACTTAACACCATTTCACTTTAGCAAGTTAAATTGCTTTGTCAACGCGTATTCTTCACAAATTGTGTCTTGAACTTGCGCTTAGAAAAGTAAAAAAAAAATTGTCTACCCATTCTAAGCATGGAGCTACAAAGGCTGAGAAGCCCACATAAATATTCAGTAGCTTCGTTTCACAAGACGACAATGACATTTTTTCCTTTCCACGAACCTTATTGGAGGGTTTCGTGAAACCCATCTACTAAATTGTCCGTTAATAAAAATGAAGCAAGCAATGTAGAAACCTCTAACCCTAAACAAATTAAAATAGCGTAAATTAAATTTACGCATGTTAGAGCGTTCAAATTAAGCTACAAACTACAACCTCTTGACTGCTAGCTTCTGTGAGACGGTTTAGGATGGTTACGAGAATTTCGCAGAGGCCATACTGACAATTTAGAGGCGTAATTTGAAGCAATGCGTAATAATCAATTTTGTAAGCTTGAGATGTAATAATAGATGCAGCTTACGGCAAAGTGATACGGCAAAGTGAGTACTGGAAACATGGAACATGATATTTTTTTTACCTGTGCAATTTCGAACCAGTGAAGAAACAAAAAATAAACAGCTGAAGTGAAATATCTCCCGCGTACGTTTAATGAATTTTCATCTTTCCAAATAAATGCGAGAAACGTCAGCAATTTCTGCGCAGCGGATGTGAGTTCTCCTTTCGCATTTAGACAGCAGCGCTTGAGGGGAGGTTTTCTGTTATGGCAAATGTGATTTTATAATGTATTTTTGAACGAACTTCGCAATAATTGCGGCCATTGATGTTGAAAAAGAATTCGATTCCAGATGTACCTTCAATATTTTTCAGAGCATGACTGATTGTTGGATTCAATAACAACAATAGTTCGGGTTTCGCGTTCCAATACCACGATATGATTATGACAGACGCCGTGGGGGAGGGCTCCGCAAATTTCAGCCATCTCGGTCTCCTTAGCGCGTACCCACGGGCTTCTAGCCACGGGCCTCTAGCATTTTGCCTCCATCGAAATGCGGCCTTGCTGGATTCAAGGATCAAACCTGAGAAAAAAATAAAAAAAGAAAAGAAAAAAAGATCTCCTGTTAACAGCCAACGCCCTGGTGTCGAGGCGTGTAACGTTTTTTTTAATGATAAATCTCACCTAGTTTCACGATCAAGCGTGAAAGAAACAATTGTTTTCCGTACACCAACGCAGTGTAAGGGCGCTATATTTTTAATCTGCACGATCGTGTATTGCCAAAATGGAAAATCGAGACCGAGGTGGACGGAAGCTCCAAGAATGTTGCGAATATTGGGGGAACATTAACGAGGAGAAAATAGACTTGATTGAAGAGAAAGAGGCGACTTAAACGCCGTAGCGAAAAATCAACAGCGCCACCTTTTCTTTTCTCGGAGAACTTTAGCACGCAGATTACAGGTGAGTTTGCGAGGTGGCGCCACGTTAGCGTGAGATACCTATTTCAAATGCGCGAACAGACGACGTTCCAAGAAATAGTAAGCCATAAGTACTTCGCAGCACGTATGGTTTAAACCATGGTTTAAAACGAAGCAGAATGCAAGGCACAGATGGCCGGCACGGGGCGTTATCGGCAGCTCGGTAGAATATGTTTGTAATGAGTGACAGTCGCTTGATGCTGCGCGATTGAAGTTGACCGCGACTTTGGCGACAACGATCTCGGAGACTCCTAGCGGGGCTGTGCGAATAACGGCACGCCGGAAAGATGGCGCTAGGTTGGCCGCAGTTGAAGGAATATTAAAGAACAAGAAGCGCGCGGTTGGGGTGAGTGTGCGGTGTTGGGCGAAGTGTTGAAAATTTTACCACGAGACTTCAGTTTACCACAGGTGACGTTTCTGAATTCCGCACGTTTGAAAAAGACACCGGGTACAACTGGTTCAGGGGCGTAGCCATGGGGGCGGGGGTTGGGGGTTCTAACCCCCCCCCCCCCACCCCATGGTCCGAAATTTTTCAATTTTGCCTGCGTATATATACACTCACACATATATATACACGCACGAACATACATAAAGCATGATTGAACCCCCCGCCCCCGAAAAAAATTTCTCGCTACGCCCCTGAACTGGTTGAACTTCACAGCAAAAGAACGAATGCCAGTGGAGGAAAAAACGCAGTTTTCCCTACAAGCCAGTAAATTCTGCAAATAGAGTTTGAAAGATTGTTGAGACTAGCAGAGAGGGCTAGATGGTAACCGGCAATGCGGGAAACTATTATTGATGGAATACCATGAATAATAGTTTACGTGTGTATTGTATGATTTTTGACCACGGCAATTGTTAGTGTCGAATAACAGCATGAAAGTATCAAAGAAGCACGACTCTTGGCTCTGTAAGCTCCCCAATGAGCGAACGGTCTGTTTGAACTTCGTGGGGAGCAATGGATGCCTGCAGAAGTAAAGAAAAAAAAAACCACAGCATATCCACGGGGTGAATGATGATGAGTGGGGCGAAGCTCCGGAGGGAGTCATCGGTAAACCGTGAAACTCTTCCGTGAAATTCACCCAGTACATCATATAAAGTGTGTCAGGCACCGTGTATATATTAAACATCAAACTTTTATTGTACTGTTGGTTTACGTGGTCCCTTCATTATCACCGCTTTCTGATCGGTGAAATGCAAGGAAAGTGTACGCTCCCGAGCGATAGAGAAAGCGCGCCAAGAGCGAGCGCGTCTCCGAGCGAAAGAGAAAGCGCACCAAGAGCGACCGCGTTCCCCGCTCACCCTGTGAGAATTAACGGCAAGGCTAGAGGGAAGACACGACGCGTGTAGCGTTCCTCTTCTCGTTCCACGCGAGGTCGGTAGCATGCCCAACGAAAGCCAACGGAACGCAATCGCGCAAGTGCTCCGGCTTCGCATCGCCTCATGGTCCCATTTAGTCAAACATCTTGCTCAAGGTGTGCTTTGCGTTTTTCGTAGAAATAAGTTCTTTATCATGTACATTAAGACGAAAAGTTGAAAGCTCACTATAGTATATCGCCCGCAAAGTGTGTCCTTCAGTGTGATTAAATCAAGGAACACTACGATGTCTTGTAAATTATGATATCTAGTGAATTGCTCATCTAGTGAGCAATTCATTAAACTAGAGCTGGCTACATACTACTACTAGTACTACTACTACTACTACTACTACTACAGAGGAGGGAACGACCCACACCCTAAGGAGCTTCGTCCCTAAAACCCCAACAACAGGCCTGAGTATACAACTTAACAGGGAGCGTACGTATGGGACCCCAGTCTTCCCAGACGAATCTGAATACATGCGCAATCGACCACACCGGTCTTTCTGAGATAATGTAACGAAATATCTACAAAATATTTTGGTCGCATGTCAACAAAAATAGTCAATTGGAGATTTCATACAGTGAAGTGCCTTCCACGACGGAGACTGATTATTAGCATTGAACAGGTAGAAGGGGGCGAGCGGTGCATCGACGGGGGCGGGGTTGCCTAGTGTGCTTAAGAGAAAGCAACCAGCACTCACTTGTCGATTGTCGTAGTAAACCTTATGCAATGGGATGCTATAACGTGAAAACTGCTGGCAACTTGCGCGCACTTGAACGCGATCAATTGAGAAAGCCTAAATAAATTGAAATTGCACCCGAAAAGTAAATTAATCAAAGCGATATCGGAGCATTAGATAACCATGTATGAGTATGTTTGTATAAATATTTGGTCGTATAATTCGGAGTAGACATTTTCTCACTAATTATATAAACAAGTATGATGTCACGGACGCCCGAGCGAACATGAGTAAATCTTCTTCAAAGAGCATGAACCAACGGGCCATGAAGACGCGCTGTACCAGCGCTGGCCCGAAGAGAGAGATGGCCGGCTGCGGGGACGGAGTTGTTTGCTCTTGCTTTTTACTTCAACGCGCTTTGGAAGCTTGAGGATACATAAACCTCGACGCCATTGGCGAACGAAAACACGAGACATATTGATGCACCAGGCACCTCGACTCACTCCGGAGACAGTTACACGCTCCGGAGATGGCATTAAAGGTGCGGTCCGGGGCCCGCACGCGCATACGCTAAGCCTGACGGAAGGCTATGACACAGCCGAGGTGTCCGTAGTTTCCGCGGACGCTACAGCCACATCACCACAGCGACTTTCAGAATACTCAGCCACCATAGTTGGGCACTAACTAGAATCGGCTACCTTGTGATGCAGTTGTCATGAGCGTTTGCTGTGCTTTACCACGGGCCGCTGGATGAAAATGCACGAAGTACGCCCTGCCGCGTGCTCGGAAACTGGCGTGACAGGGCTTGTTTTCTGGACCACTGCCGTGGCGCCACCGTAGGGGGACGGGCTGTGCGAGCGCCCGTGCGATCACACGCGCGGCGCGCTTGAGGCAGGTATGCTTGAGCTCGTGCGTCTTCATTCTTCATGCGACGTGCGAGCCCTTCTTTTAAGATTCATCTATATATAGCGTGTACATATCGGTTATTTATCGATCTTGCTTGTAGATGCCTGCAGCGCCACAGCCATGCCGATTTGAGCGATATTCGGCTGTCGTCGCAGAAGGAACACTTCTGTGCAACCAACCTACTGAGAGCCAGGCATCGGCATGTTTTGTTTGCCTAAGGGATGGAATAGCAGTGCGAGAGGACGCGGGCACTCTCTGAAAATCGCCGGAGCACTTGGCTGGCTCGCGTAATTAAGAAAAAAAGTTGAATTACTTTGCCAACATCCACATGTGTGGTCGCCGCCTTAAAACAAATTGCAGAAATGTAAACGAGCTTCTTGTTTTGTGAGCCGATACAACGTTGCTATCATCATTCGCGAGGATCCACGCCTTAGTGGTTGACCTTCATATGAATCACAGAATAAAGAATCTGAATTCAAAAACATCGGTGCATGGTTTGATTGGAAAAGGAAGAATGACAGTGGGCGTATGGCGGCACATTTGCATTTATACACGTATTGCTGATTCGCTTATTTTATCATGAAAATTATATGCCTAGGATGTTAATTGTCAATAAAATTTCGGCTAAAGCACCAAATTTAACCTTTTTTAATGTTGACACTCGCGCTTCACTTAATTGCTGTAGGGTTTTAAAACGTTTTACGCCCCCCTCAGCGACGAGGTTAAAAGGGACGCACATTAATGCACACCGTGCGAATTTACACTTAGACAGTGGCGAATCGTGCGCACGGTGTGCTTCTGCAAAGTAAAAAAGAAAACAAAAAGTAGGCAGCATCTTTAATAAGCGTGAGCACATGCAAACTCGCAGGCAATCACCCTGAGTTGCTCTTTACACTTAGCTTGGTCAATACGACGATACTTTTCGACGGCAACTACTCCGCTGCAATATTGTTCACGAAAGCACTAGTGGAGTAATTCTGAGCTTCCAAAGCCTTGAAAGCTTTCTTTCGTTGCAACGAAATGCAACGCTGACAAGCACTAGGAAGGAGCAGGAGATGGGGAAAAGGCAGGGATGTTAACCAGTCTAGAAAAACTGGTACGCTACCCTACACTGGAGAAAGGCATAGATAGGAGATTGAAAGTTAGAGGTAAAGGGAAAGAGAGAAAGAGGGAGTGCACACACGCACAAAGCCACAGCCGTCATGATGTCATTATAAAAATGCAAGCAATCGGTATTGAGCAAAACGTTAATAAATGGGTAATGTCTGATTTGAAAAACCGTAAACAGTTCGCTTCCGTGAAAAACGATATCTCGAGCAGCCTATAGACGTGCTCTCAGGCGCACCACAAGGATCCGTCTTAGCACCAATTTTATTTCTTATCTCTATTAACGACATTCCTTTTAGCGTCGACTCATCCATTCACATAAGGCTTTCCGCGGATGCCTGCGTCGTGTACACGACGGTAAATCAAGATGAGGACCAGGTTAACCTTAATTGCTCGTTACACGAAATTGAAGTATAGTGCTCTCAATGGGAAATGACACTAAACTCAAGGAAAAGTGTAGCCATAAGCTTTGCAAATAAGAAAAAGCCTCCTAACTTTCCTCATACATTACGAAATTTGGAAATCACTAAAACTAATCACGTAAAATACCAAGGAGGTTTGTAACCTCCTTGTAAAATACTTTAGAGTTAAAATAACATCCAGCCTTATTTGGGAACCACATATATAGTGACTATTTGTTCGAAAGCGCAAAGAAAGCTGTCGTTTCGCAAGAGAAAACTACGTGACGCTCCAGCTGAAGTAAAGATATCGCCGCCTATAAGACATTGATTAGACCAGCACTAGAATATGCCGACGTCATTTGTAGCCCCCATTTAAATTTCTCATTAATAAAATTGAGGGGGTCCAAAATTTAGCAGTCCGATTTGTTTTAAAATTATTCCAGGTATAGCAGTGTTACCACCCTGCATGCGTAAAAAGCCGAGCTGAGTCCACGTAGAATAATTTCCAAACTCAAACTTTTGTATCATTTGTACCATGAGCCTCATAAAATATCCCGAACAAAACATCTCCTTGAACCCCTCAGACACTCCTCGAGAACTAACAACAAGACAATACGGCAACCTAAAAGTCAAAAACAACATTGACAAATTTTTCCATCATCAATAGCATACTGGAATCAACTAACATCATCTGCAGTGAACTGTGAAACGCTAGAATATTTTGCTCAAGAAATCAAATATATATATGTATATATTATACACACATATATATATATATATATATATATATATATATATATATATATATATATATATATATATATATATATATATATTTCTAAATAGTGTATTAACACGTGAATAAATTGTCAAAATTATCAGTAGGGCTACACGGTTAACTATAACTGTTATTTCTTCTTGCATTTCGTATTAAGTTTGTGTGTTCGATCCTTGAGGCCTGCGCAAATAAGTTTTCTCTCTCATGTGATTTAAACACTGAATCTTCGAAACTGTTGTTAACACTTCACCCAGCACTGAATTGTTTTCTTAGGATTGTGTTCGTCACCATTGCAACTATCATGTCTACCACTTCTGCGTGGAGTGAGAAAGTCTGTAGTATGTTGAAATAATAGAATAATAAATAAAATAACAATTCCCAATATCGTCGGAGAGGCCATCGCGGACGAAGATGACGACTGCATTGCTCAAATTCTTGAAGACAACAGGCTTGCACGGGTGTTTATAGACTGACTGCGACAGCATTAATTAGTTAATGATGTCAACGAGAGCCGTTGGTGGCAGTCACTCGGCGGCCGTCTTCCGATGCGCAACTTGTACTGATCCACGCCACCGCACATGACGATCCTTGCCCCACACCGCGCTCTGGCGGCTTCTACAAGCTCGCCAACGTAGCGGCCACAAAATCCCATCTTGGTCACTTGTCACACGCTAAAGCGCCGTCGAAACACGCACTGACAAGACGTATCGCTGCCTTTACGGCTTCTCAGCGGTGCCCTGCTAAAGCTGTGACTGTCAAACGGAGGTCGAGGAACCTGATGTAACGTCACGTTAGAACTATGTATCGGCAGACTTCTTCTCACCGACTTTCAAGCTACGAAGTTGGTCATAGTGAACGACTTGCGCATATTTATCTCCTGTACGTTCTTCAGTGCCCTGCAATTAAAGCTCATCCACTAGATATTCCGGGAAATATGGTGACCAATTGGCTAAACAGCGCTCAGAAAAGGGAAGGACAAAGCACGAAATAGCAAGCGACGTTCATGCCGTCTCATTTCCTGAAACTCGTACGCTGAATAATTAGAACGTCGCCTGGTCCGGGCGTCGGCGAGTCAACGTAATTGGAAAAGACGGCTTCATAATTCATTGCTTAGGTCGATAGGGTGAAAAACGAAGTACAGTTTCTGCGCTTTGAGAGCACGGTAATTAAGGTTGCAGCCCTCAGTGGGCCATGAGAGGACGGCGACCAAGAAAAGCACAATATTTTGCTGCTAAACCACCCAAACTAGAAACACAAGGAAGCAAGAAAAATTCTAGCAAGTTATATTAGTTTTCACAGCTCTTACTACGATTCTTTACTATATCAACACGAAAGCTTTTGTTATGCTTAAGCAAGCAGAGCAAACTGGCTGCCTATTACTCCTAGCACGACAGAGGAGCAATTGAAGTATTCGCAGTAAAAAACATACTTACCATGAGGAATGTAAAGGAACACGATGTACAGGCGTGGTGCAACGCTTCTTAACTGAGGAGTCATTAAAAGCCCTGACCGCACTATCCTCGTGTTTTTCTTTAACGGATCGTAGCTGCCTGTAGCTGCCTTTATACTTCAGTTACTGTAGGTGATATATCTGGGAGTGAAAAATTCTTTTTAGAATAATTAGTCAACATCGCTCTGGGCAAGGAAATCCTATAGAGCGCTAATGAGACGCAAATCTCACGCTGTTCCTTTGCCGAAAAGTAAAGCAGTAAGCATTACTAGGAAAGCATGCCTACCCATCGAAACAAGCTAAATCGACACGGGAAATGATTGGAACGGCAGACCCGTGGCGAGACGTGGTGTTTCTCATTTCGCGGCGTCTCTCATTTCGTGGCGGCGCTCGTGAGTGTGCGGGAGCTAGCGTGCGACATCAACCTGAATGCTGTGACCTTCCGGTAGGGTATAGAAAGTGCCATGCTTCTCATGTGAGATGCGTACGCTTGCGCGCAGCAGTACGATATAAGCTGCTTATCACGTACAAAATTTCCGCTCAGCGATGACGAAAAGTAGCGTAACTTGGCTGAGAAGAACGCGTCGACTTCAGCAAGACCAGAGCCGTTGGCCGTTAAAGGACGACTGGACGGCACCTAGATATTGATGGATTAATGCGCCTGTGTGTGTGCTTCAACCTTTCATTGATGGGAATGCTGCTGGATCCAACGTTTCACGAAGGCCACTTGAGTTCCATGTCGAAACGACGGCTCTCTGCTTTATCGCTTTAGGCCAGGGGTGGCATTCACGAAATCTTATTCATTTCGCATTGGAATGGCCGACAACGCTCTTTGCGATGCCTGTCGTTGCGAGGAGACGCTACAGCACATTCTGTGCGACTGTCCGAGATATAATGTTCAGAGACAGTCCTCGGCGTCCATTCCAGCGCATCTTGACAATAGGCCAATGTCTGTTGAAACTATATTCTTACTTGTCTTTGACGGAAGACATCGCAGCTGAAGGCGATGGAGGCACTGCTTAGGCTTTTTAAGATAAACGAACTTGGACAAGTTGCTGTGGTAGTGATGCCGCGTACCTTGCAAACGTGACAGCTGTGACTGTGTGTGCTGCGTCATATGCTATCTTTCTCTCTCTCTTTCCTCTCCATGTTTAAATCTATCCCACCCTGTTCCCATGTGTAGGTAGCAAACCGGTTGTCCTAAACAGGTTAACTTCCCTGCCTCTCCTTCTCTACTAGTTGTTCTTCTTCTAGAGGCATTCCTTGTTCGATGACTACTCATCGTGCCCAGCTCTTATGTTAGTCATAACATGCGTTCTTGCTTAAATTGTGTACCTATTGTTACAGCGCACTCCAAAACAGTTTGCTCGGATGTTGTCTCAGATAGATTCCCAGTACATATCGCAGGAGACTCGCGAAACCGCTTAAGCGCATGTCGTTCTGAACATCTTGGAAACGGTGAAAAAATAAATAAATAAGAGACAGCAGTAACACCAGACAAGAGCAAACATAAGCGAGCACTCGCGTTTGTCGACTCTCTATTCTTGTTAACTCAGTTTCAACGTGTTGCTCAAAACGTGCAAACAAGCTCAGTATAATAGCCTTGTTCAACATCTTCCTTCTTTTCTGCTTGAAAGCAAGGTATACAGAGGTGAACGTAGCCAGACAGGCTACACACGCAAAGAAGGATAACCAGGTGGTAGGATTTCTCGGTCGAAATAAGGATCAGACGAATGTTCTTGTTGCGAATTGGCTGGTTAAGTTCACTGCGAGACATTGTTCGGCACCTTTCGTTCAAAGCGCAGCTATCTGCAAACAAGCTGGTTTCAATTGTCGCACTATTACACGAGAGCGTGTGAAAACCTAGCGCTTAGAGCCGTAAAGCGTGTAGCTCTGTCAAGCTCACAGAGTGAAGAAAGAATAAACGGCAAGAGTTCGAACCAAGTTCTTCACCTCAACTTCAGAAAAGGCTATGTTCGCTTATTATTGCTTTCTTATGTGCACCGTTTTTGACTGTTGTAATCCTGTGTATTTTTTTCCTCATTGGCAAAGGGCGTCTACACGAAAGTGCAATCATTTTTCACAGGCCAGCCAGTCAAGCAGCCTAATTATTCACGGACTGGTAAGTTCGCAGACTCGCCATGATTGTGCAGTTAAGGCGATCCAATTAGAATGACTAAGAAGAAAATTAAAACAGACATGACGTTAAGACCCGTGTTCACGTTTGGGTGCCCTTGATAGTGAGGCATTATTCTTCGGCTTTGGCCTAACCAGATAAATCGAATCTGGCTCCTTGCCGCTAAGCAAGTGATTCTGGAAACTCGAAACCCGGGCCACTATTTTTCACCGTCATTCATTTTATATAGGTCATTGCGCTCGACTGAACACGCCGACGTTGCAGTAGGTAAAATGAGGCACTGAATACTCCGGTTTTAATAAATTTATATAGTAACATCTTAATTGAGAAGAAGACTGAGTATTGTCCAGAAGCTTAACCACTGCGAAATGAGTGGCATAGCCCGAAGTGCTTGGCAGACATTAGTTAACACTGCGGCGATTGCGACGTAAAGTCGTTCAGCTATACTGCGACATTATTGATTTGGCGCCTTATACATTTAGGTGACTAGACTGGAAATGCACAGAAGTATAGATTAGCGGAGAATACCTAAACAACCTCCGGTTTGAGGATGACCTCGTTCTCTTCAGCAACGACGGCGACGAAGTGCAAAAAAAAAAATGATTGTGGACCGAAGACGAGCAATTATTACAGGGGGGCTGCAAATTCATATGCCGAAGGAAAATATAATGCTGAATAACCTGTCGTAAAAACAAGATTAAACACCAGCCCCTAGAATCTTTGCAACAATTGGTATGCCTAGGACAGTTTGTAACAGGAAGGCGTACTCATGAGGCTTAGAAGAACGTAAAGTTGAGCTGGTTGGTAAAGATCCACCGCGCAAGAAGGTGAGGCGAGCACACAAGGACACAAGACAAGAGAAAAAGTCATCACAAGTGCTGAATATCAACTGAAAGGGCGCACGACGGTGGAAAAGAAAGAAGGTTCAAAAGCTTGGCGGTGTGATATAAAAAAATACTTTTAGCTGTAGCCGCCTCTAGGTAGGCCTCACAGGCCACTGGGTTAATCAGACTAATGAAGCATAAGAATTCGTTAACCGTAGACCCACCCTCTCATGTTCCTTTACATTGCCGACAGTGTAAATGCACGCATAAATTCGATGATCTTACAATAATAGCAGAGCAAGAGAAGGACGGGACAAAGAAAAAGAAGACGAGACCGTCTCTTTAGCAGTCTGCTTTTATTTTAAGACCGAGGAAGAATTCGCCCAGCAAACAGTCCTATTACAATCGACGAATGCGCGGTGATGTAAAGGCACAAAAATAAATCATAATAATAACTGTGGGGGTTTAACGTCCCGCACAATATGATTATGAGGGACGCTGTAGTGGAGGACTCCGGAAATTTCGACCACCTGGGGTTCTTTAACGCGCACATATATCTAAGTACATGGGCCTCAAGCATTTTCGCCTCTACTAAAAATGTGACTGCGGCGGCCGGGATTCCATCCCGTGACCTCCGGTCAGCAGTAGAGCGCAATATCCACTAGAACCCGGTGGGTCGCCACAAAAATGAAGGATCCCATCTAATTGTTGAGGGCTGGAATACTGGCAGCTGTGGAGGCGGGTGCCTTTGCCATCCTTCGATTAGATTAAAATTACATAAAGTAGGAATAAAATGCATGAAGAGCTGCGTAGAACCACCATGCATCGGATTGACAGAGGGTGCAACCAGGCCTGCGCGTGGGCTGCCTATGTATCCGCGTCCTCTTCCGCCGCCGTGCGACTTTCAGTTTAAAGTCGACGTTGGCATTCTTCGCTTCTCTTAATGCGATGGCGTTAAAGAGCCACTGTCACAGAAATTCTGTCGTCGGCGTCGGCGGCGTTGTCCATGAGCGAAAAGTCGCGACGGATGCGAGGAATAAAAATTAGGGGTTTGAGCCCGCACTGGCGCAGCCAAAAGGGGGCGGGAGGGGGGTAATCAATTTATCTTTTTTTTTTATCTTGAAGCCTCCATCCCGCAGTGAACATAGACAACGATGATAATAATGATCGTACAGATCGCCGTCACTACAGCTTGCTTCGCGAAAAAAAAAAAAAAAACAATTGGACATTTATTGCGTATTTTTTTTAAACCCTTCAACCGCGTCGACGTTGCATACACAGCGTTTCTTTATCCTACTAATCGTCATGCCATAATGAGTGAAGTTTCTAGACTCCTCTTTAGGCTTCTGCGGTGCAGCGGATAGGAGAGCCTTTGTTATGTTTAAAACTCTGTCTCCAGATTTTTTTTTTCGTTGTGTACGTTGGCGATACGAAAAAATGTTAACACTTGCATTACCAGAAATCCCAGAGACGTTTTTGGAATTTCTGTTGAGTGCATCCACGGGCTGCCAGGCTTCTATCGGCGCTCTACGTTCGTGACTTGGGCGGAAATTTCTTTCTTACAGTGGTCTGGAGTTTGCATATGATCGAGGGTCGCTCCAGCTCTGGGCCACATATTCTTGTCTAAGGTCGACAAGATCGTGGAAATAAACTTCTGTGGTATTGTACGTGAGGTAATTTGGTACACAGACGATTAAGCAGATTCAAGTTGAGAAAAAATGAGTGCCCCAGCAGGTAGGAAACATTTTTAAACTTTCCAAGGCGCAAATAATCGAGCTCAAGTTAACGTGCGGAATGACGAATTAAACACTCCGTTTTCGGAGTCGCAAATATACTTCGAGTCTCACCACGTTTGCTAGAAGAACCAACCCAGATCTGAGAAGCCAATCTTGAACTTCCGTTCCAACCAATATATAGGTTGGTAAAAAACAGGATCGCTCTAAGGAAAGCGTTGAGGAGACATTAAAGGAAGAAAGTATTTTCCGTGGGTTAGTAAATTACAATTTCACGATACCGAAAGCACCACTCTTACCGCGAGAAGACGCTTGGAAGGCGAGAAAACGTACGAGGAGAAAATACCGGTGGCGACGCCACGTTGAAATTCCCGCGCCAAACGCCGTGACGTCATAGATTTTGATGGAGTCAGCTAGGTCATCCGTAGTTTTTTATCGGTAAAAAAGCACATCGTACTCTGAGGAGGCCACACACATAAAATACCAAATTTCAAGAAATTTCATTGAGCCAATGCCGCCAGAATACGAAAAATACAATTTGAAACCCGTGACGTATAACGCGCGGAGATTTCGACGCGAAATTTAAAAATGAAATATTGACCTTAATTTTCTCGTCAAATTAGTGAGCATATGACGGTGAAATCAATAACTTTAGAGTTCTCAGAGTACCATTTATCAATCTAAATCGATTGAATGCTTCACTTTAGTGTCGCCTTACTGAAGTCGCGCCTCCGTAAAGTAGGCGACAGTTTGCAAGAGCAAGCAGTCCGGCTTTCGGTCAGCTACGTTCCCACAAGCTGTCATATCTGCATCAGGTAAAAAAATTGCTCGTCAGTCCAAAGAAGCAGAGAGGAGATGCACGTGACACTGAGCGGGACCAAAAGTAAGAAGTTGACCGTCATCCTGTGCGTCCGCTGCACGTAGCCTACACTCACAGAATAGATCGAGTAAAAAGGGCGTCATTTTGTCCCACAACGATAATCGTCATCTCGCTTGCTTGCGTTTCCTTTCTTGAAAACATGGCGATGGCCACTTTCTTATCAAGAATGCTTTGTCACGCTGATAGCGCACATGTCGTTCGTGACCAGAAAGTTCCGGGCGCGCGGCCATAATGCAAGGAAATGAAGGCAAAATAAATGCCGATTATTGTTGTGTGACAGAAAGACATCCGTTTTACTCGATCTATTCTGGGAGTGTAGGATAAGAAAGATAGCCTCTAGCTATACGGCGTGAATGTAGTCTTCTCGGCGAAGAACAAGGGGGCGATCGCAGATCTTTGTTCTGCAACGTTCGTTTCGCGCTCGTTCTGATGAGCGCACGCGATTGGCTGAAGCCGGAGAATTCACGCCATTCTAAGGGGCGTGGCCGTTTCTCTTTTTTGCTTGATGTTTTCTTTTTTGGTGACGTCATGCCGCGTCATAACGAGCATGTCGTCTGCTACAAACGAACGGAGAGCGACCCCCGTATTCACAAACGCTCCTCGACTCGAATTTCGTCCTTCACTTGAACAAGTCGAGCACAGCGCCGCTGTTCGACCGAAAATGACGCCGCGCTTCTCAAGAATCGCTGCAGATAATCGCTGATCTGCAGTGATTTGTTCCGCCTAGAAACGGCGCTCCCATCGACTTTCTCAAGTCAAAGTGGAGCGTTGAGTGAAGGGACGTTCTAGAATACGAGGGCGAGACCGTTCGCGCGCGTTCTCTCGAGCGAACAAGCGGCTTCGCACGGCGTGGATTTGGATTGATGCGGCGGTTGCGGTTGCCGCAATAGCTGATTTTGAGAAAATGGCGCTTGCAACGGATGCTTCTCTTGCTACGTTGCCGTTTGTCGAAGCAGATGCAGAACTGTAGGAGGTGCGAAATGCGTTTGAAGAGATGAGCGAGTGTGAATTCCGGTGTCGCTTTCGTTTCTCGAAACGTACTGTACGTTGGTTGTGCGACGAACTCGACCCCGTCATCGGGTACCAACGAACCAGTGGGATTTAAACAGAGCGGAAGGTGTTGCGCACGCTGAGATTTTTTGCGGATCGGATGCTTCAGCGAGCTGTCGGAAGCGAGGAATTCGATCGGCCTGTCGCAGTCGTCCCGTCAGGAACACGCCATTACTGTCGTTCGCGGGCAAGAACGGTGGGTGGCCTTTTCCGGAGACCACAGACGCGAAAAGCGAACAAAGGCGGCGTTCGCGCGGCTCGGGCGGATTCCCGTTGTGGAAGGGTGCGTGGATGGTACGCTCATCCCCATCCAGAAGCCCCATGGCCTGAGCTCCGCGGACACGACGCATTACATGTCGCGGAAGGGATTCTACGCATTCAACACCACTGATCGTGAGTATTGTTCATGCATTGTATGCGTAGCGAATTGTTTCATTTTTATTGCTTAAACTTTCCGCTTTACTGAGGCTGTTGCGACTGAGTATAGTGCGAGCGGTATTTTCCAACGAGAATTGGTTCAATTCAGGGCACTTCGCTTAGGATAAGTGATGAAATCATGCGACGCAGGGTTCACTTTGGTTCAGCGGCCTGCACAGTGCATTACCGTTGCTCGTCGCCATGTGTACCCGAAGCTTGATTCTCGATTTGTATTGCTGAGAGTAACGCTGCCAGAATGTGCCGTAGTATGTCCTTATTGTTCATTGTCGTGATGGACGTTACATAGATAAATACATGTACATTAAATACGCTTTGTTTCGTAACCCTTTTTAATCTCAAGTTTTCATGTTGTAGGTATTTTGTGATCATATCCTTAAACATACAGCGGTAATTGGGTAAAAGGCTCTGGTGGCTGGAAGATCGGTTGTTCCAAGCAGTAAACATGCAGACTACCCTCTAACACTGCATTGTGCGCGTGTTAGAACTTATGGTACAAGTCCTACCCTGTTGATGATTTGTTCATAGCTATGTTTTAACAGTCAGTAACAGTGCAGACAGATGTAGGTTACATTAACATAATACCCAACATTGTACCCAAGGTCTTTTATAGTTACAATTTTGACTGAATTGAATTCTGCAGACATGTGATGCCGACCTCAGGATTCTGGATGTCAGTCCATGTTTCCCGGGGTCATGTCATGACTCGTGGGTATGGCGGAGGAGCCCTCTCCGTCAGCACCTGGAAGCAAAACTGCAGCTTGCTTGGTAAATGCTGTCAATGCTTGCCACATTCAAGACGTTATCACTACAGCTGTCATGCCGCCCTCGTGCAGGAGACTCCAGCTATCCATTGGAAAAGTGGCTCCTGACACCGTGCCCGGACCACCAGCTCGTGGCACCCCTGAGAACCACTACACAAGGCCCACACCGTCATGCGCAATGTTGTGGAGAGGTGCATCGGGGTCCTAAAGGACAGGTTCCAAAGCTAAGAGCGTCACCGGACCGTGCTCTACAACCCCGATCGAGCAGCCATCATCATTGCTGCTTGTGCAGCTCTGCACGACATTGCGTTGGCGGCACATGTGCCTGTTCTCGAAGAGGACGATGACGACACCGACGATGCTTGAGCTGCTGCCAGCAGCAGCTGAGCTACCACCACCACCACAACGGGAGCCCAGCAGCAGCGCAATCGTGTAGTGAACCTGTTTCGAGGACCACAGGGCCTGCATGCTGAGCACCTGCGCAGAGTACGCCGCCGCCTGCAACGACCTCGGCAGCATTGTCTGGTGCGTGTTTGTTCATTGTGTTTGTCACTGGCATGAACAAAAGGCTGTTTTTTTACTACACTTCAAATGTTTGCTACACATATCAATGAAACAGGGTTCTCGTATCAATGAATAACCCGCTTGCATAGGTCGGCAAAAAATGTGGAGCTCACCCCGACTCACTGATGAAATATATTTTGCCCTTGGAGCTTACTCGAACTCAGACTCGCCAAAATTTACCTCAAGCGGATTCACTCGGACTCAGGCTCACTAAAACTTTTTTAACCGGACTCAAATTCACCAAAGTATTACCCACCTGGACTCACAGCTCGATCTGAATCTGAGTCAGTCGACTCATGAGTGAGTTTGCCGACCTATGCCCCCTTGTCACACAATGCCATGCTGATGAAATACTTCGACCAGGTTGTAAAATATGGTGTTTCACACTAAGCACAAGTGAGAGCTCAACTGTGAATGGCACGTGGTGCCATTCACAGCCTAAGTGGTAACCTGAAAAGGCTGTTTGAATCAGGACAGCAACATGCGCTAGCTTTATTGCAACAAGAATCGTGCTTTTAAATGAAGTGAACAACATGGGTGGTGTCAGAAGTGAAATTTTATTACAAGTATCGCGAGCAATGCACATAAAAAGCAAAATAAATATCCCTTAAATTTAACGCCAAGGAAAAGAACATAAAAGTAGCTTGCTTTCATAATATACAAATGGAGTTGTTACAAAGTGCCTCCTGATCCTCTGCATCAACACACGCATCTCGCAGCACAAAAGTCATTGTAGCACATGAAACAAGGCACAGTGGAACCGGTATTATCGAACTCGCTAAAAAATGCAAAGTTGTTGGTTGCTGATATGTCTTCCTCTATTATTCATTTCTGTTTGTACCAATCTTGTTGTGTAAACACTTCTAAGCAACAGAACACGTGTTCGTCCGCGATTTTTTGGTCTTGCAATATTTCAAAATTGTTGCGCAACTTTGACCATTTACAAACGCTCTTCTTTTTTTCTAGGATGTGTAAAAATCGATAGAAAACGTACAGTGTGCCACAATATTCTACACGTATACACCATAAACATAAGGATACGCTACAGTGCACAATGTGCACATACTACAAAATTGCTGAATGCATTACTTTGTATAATGATATTTTTAAAAATGACATGGCAAAACATGATTTATAAATGAAACCACACTGTGCTATGCACATGTACTACAAAACTGCTGAATGCATCACCTCGCACAATGAGATTAAAAAGAAATGACATCGCAGGACATGATTTACCATTCAGCTACACTTTGCTGTGTACAATGAAACAGCACGCCAGTGCTTCTGATATTCAGAAAAAGAAAATTAACTGAAAAAAATATTGCAGGGCACCATTGAAGCAAACCAGCGTATCACAGCTCGGGATGTGAACAAAAATAAATCTACATATATGCACAACTTGTCTTTACAAATCACTGTGCAGGTGGCTTCCGCTGCAATGAGGGCCCGGGCGAAGGCACCAATGCCTTGCAGCTCGTGGACCACGTCACCGAGAAGTTGAACCTGGCAGTCGGCAGCTTTCCAATGATGCCTAGCCCTGCCATCTGGTGTTTACGGCTAGTAACTCCAGCGCCTCGGCCTGCCGGTTGCCCACATCTCGCAGCTGCGGCATGAGCTCGAAACGAAGAAATGTGTTGCCATTATCATCTATGAATTTCCTGCTACCGACTCTTCACTGGAAGCTTCTGTTCGTGAAGAGTTTCAGTGTGTGCAACAATTTCCTCTCTGTTGAAAATCCACTGACCCAACAGCATCCACGAATGGTGCTTAGTTCACCGCACAATCAAAGCACTTCGTTTGGACATACCAAAGCGGTGCCGGAATTAATTTTCGCTCATCTCATCAAACGCATCTCACACCTCTAACCACCTTGCATGAGAAGCAACCAAACTGTCCTTTTCAGGGCTACACAATCGTTTGCCCGGCTTTACGCGATGACTCACACAATCTCCTTCCGAAACCCTAGCTGCTGCAGTATGCAAAACATACAGGAAGCAGGTCTAACACAGGTGCAAACATGTGCATTTGTGTATGATGGCTTATGTGAAGAAGGTTATATAACGAGCTGGCTTTGTGAACAGTATATTTAGCAATAGCACATTTTCAGTTTCACTTTTGAAGCAATTGACAATATAGGGAAACATTTCAAGATGTTGAACATTCTTCCTAATGCAACTTTTTTCCTACATTTCACCATAACTGCAAGGCAGGACACCTGTTTATTCCATCTGACAGTTATGCAAACAACTACTAGCTCCTGCAACCGTATGGCAATTTTTTTGGTGCAGCTTTTTGTCTTTATGCCCACATATGTCATCTCTTCACAAACATATGCCTGCACGCATGAGCATGACCTGTGAGCATGTAACACCATCTACAGTTAATCAAAAACACTCAGCGAAGCTTACGAGTTGGGGCACGGGGAAGATCCTGGGCCACATCCTCTTCAGCCACACCAGCAGCAGCTGGAGCAGGGCTCACCTGTTATAGTAAGAAGTTTCTTGATTGACACACTGAGTGCAATAAGAAGTATGGAGTGCAAGATGTGAAAGTTCACCTGCACGCCGCGGAAGTTGTTCCCGACCAAGAACCTTGGCAGTGCAGGCAACGGAAGTCCCCTGATAGTGCACATGCTTGCAGGCTCTGATCTGGGGAACCATCTGTAAGCATACGTTAAAAAAAGACTATATCCCAGTCTGGTCCGTACAAATGATAACAGTGCAGCTACCCAGAGCTACAAACGATAAATCGTAGGGATTACTGTGGCGAATGTGCACTAATGCTGGAAGTGGAATAGCTATGTTTCGAAAACTAGAAGCAGCGCGAAAAAAAACGACGACAAAAAAGAAACGCACAACACGAGCGCTAGAAATTTATTTCGAAAACATAACACAAAAATACAACAGGACTAAACAAGAGAAATTTTTGTTTAAGTATTTTAAATGCGTCGTTTTTTTCGCGCTATCTATCTTCTATCTATCTATCTAGCTTCTAGTTTTCGCATCATGAACGAATATGATTGTCGACTCCCTAAAATCCTGCCCAAACCTACAAGTTGTTGCCACGGGCCGCGGTAACACAGCTATGGAACGGTGAGAGCAGACATTCTTTTTAGAATGTTTCAACAGGAAAGAATGAAAATTAGGATCGGCATGCTATGACACAGACCACGCCAGGACCATTGGTTTGGAAAAACGGAGAGAGGGGTGGATTTATAATTTTACAAGGCAATAACACTACATGGGGCAAACCTGCTGGCTGTTCGCTCCGGTTTTACGCACCTGTTTGTATTTTTATGATTCACTCGAATCGAGGGTCTGAGAAACGGCTTCGAAAACGTAGGGTGCTCTAATGGCCTACCATCCTCGCTTCGAAATATGTCGCCGGCTCTAGTTCGCGGCTGTTCTTACTTACCACATACTTCACTACACATGTCATTACCGCAAATGTGGCTGTTTCGCATTCTGTTCTGGGCGGCGCAACGTGTTTCTCGTGTTGGTAATACCCACCTTGCACCTCCGCCAATAACGCGGCAACACACACACACACACACACACACACACACACACACACACACACACACACACACACACACACACCACACACACACACACACCACACACACACACACACACCCACATATATATATATATAGATGTGTGTGTGTGTGTGTGTGTGTGTGTGTGTGTGTGTGTGTGTGCGTATAAAATTTGTACGGGTGATAAAAAAAGTTACCACTCGATATTGTTCGAATTTTTTGTGTTAAAAATAAATTTCAGTAAAGCGCTCGTGTTGTGCGTTTCTTGTCCTTTTGTCCGTGCCACTAACAACGCGTAATGGCTAGAAGCAAATGTTCGCGGCTGTTCTTTCGTCAGCAAATGTGGCACTTTCTGGGCGGCGCAACGTTCGCAGCGGCGGCCGGCTGATACCAATAAAAAAGTAAAACAACAACGCGTGATATTCAAAGCCAGTGCTTACCGACTGAGACCACCCGAACTCTGGGCCTCGCGCGCTGTTGACCCGCGCGGTCCCAGTCAAGCGCGACGCGGCCACGTTAATCCGAAATCTGGCCGCCTCCGGTGCCGCTGTAAAGCACAAGCGGGACGTGTAAGATCACCGACCACAATACAATTGTGCTCGCACTCACCTCTGATGCTGTCGGAGTTTTGCAAGACCCTGCTGCGAATAGTAGCGTCATTCCTCCATAGGGCCTGCCACTGGGCTGTGGTGGCTGTGGTGTTACGCGCAGGGACTTCTCGTTCAAAAGCGCTACCAGCTCCTGCCACATGTCGTCCCGGTCCTCCCTCGTGAACGACGGCTCCAGCGGGCACGACAGTGTCGCGATTTGTGGGGCTCTTTCACAAAATCCAGCAGAACCTCCTTTTGACGATCCGACACCCGAGAACCAGCGCAGACGTTGCGGTGGGACGACATTTTGAAACACTGCGCCACCCGCTACTTTTCTCTTTCTTTTTTCGCCTGCGCGACACCATCTAGCGACGACGTCAAAAAAAAACTAACATTTTTAAATATCATTATTCAAAGCTGTTGCTGTTTGAGAGTGTTTCAGCTGGAGAAGAAAAAACATTTTCTGTAAAGTAATTATATTAATAAAAGGCGAGAAACGCTTCACGGTCCCCGTGCCGACGACACACAGGATGCGCGTCTACTTCCGGAAAGCTCTGCGCTTCACGATTGGCTTTCCTCCTCCTCTCGGCGGTTGTCGGCGGGAAAGCTGCGACCTCCTCTCACTGTTGTGACGTAGGCACCGCGGAACGAACGCGAACGAACAGAGATCTCCGATCGCCCCCAAGCTCGTGCGCATTTGTTCAACTGTACACAGGCGTAGCGAATTGTTTAGAAGCCCCACTACAGCTTCAAGTGATCTGTCTAGGTGTGGTGTTGGCCGTGTTCACAAATATGCGTCTTGCGCAACCTCAGTAGTGTATTCCGTGACTTCTCGAGTGGGCATGGATATATTGCGCAAACCGGCATGTGCCTCAACAACCAGGCACAAAGACCATTTGTGTTGTACAAAATGCACTGCGCACACATGTCTTGCCATGTTGTACATAAGGGAATTACAAGTGACAAGATAAGGACGTGCCGCAATTTGCAGAAACATCGGTTCTTTTCGAGCATAGAACGAAAGACGAGGGAGGTCGTTGAATCCTACGAAATGAAATTATGATGGAAAATGGGTTTTTAAAGCAAGCCTCCTCAGCGCGGCTTGATAATGAAGTGGTTTTTTTAGAGGCGATTAAAGACGTGGCCGATATTCTGGGCGTTATATAAATATAATTTTCTTTTTTTTTAAATACGTCTTTATTTCTCTCTGAAATAGGCTTAAGCCTTGCTGCAAAAATTCTTGTTCTTTGTTTCTCTGAGACTTTACATGGTTTTTGTTTGTTGCTGATGACGTAAGACATCTGGGTTGTAAACGGCTCTCACTTTCGAAACAAAACATTGAGCTGTCAGTAGCGCGTCCTCTTGTCTGTATACGTGCCCTCGCTCGTGTCCCATTAATTCGCGCCATTTACTTGTCATGTTTTTTTTTCCTCTTACTAAAAATAGACATGCATTGCGCCCCTTTAGTTGACTGTTGTCGACGTGGCTCTGCTGTTATCATTCTTGGTCTCAAGTACGCTTGAGATTTCAGGCATAGTAAAATGTACACTAACAAGAATCACAGAAACGTGCAAGCCTTTTCAGTCGCCCCTATTCTTCTGGAAGATGAATCCCACGTAACAATGTCGATGTAAACTTTCGGCTGAGAGCCGGTAAAATTGAAGTTCGAGACCAATACGGCGGCAGTTGTGAATGCAGCGAGTGGAGCCATAATGAAAGTAAGACGATAGCACCGCCCGCCCTCCACCACCTAGTTCCTAATCTTCTAACGAAAGGATAACACTGAACCAGCGACGCGGGAGGTGAAATGCTATCGCCCCGACTAAAGGAACACGTGGGTGACGCATTAGGCAGCAACGAAGGCAGATGCGTGGTGGCCCTGAAAGATGTTCGTTGTTCAAGACAGGAAGGTGCATAGAGTCTTTGAAGGCGAGCAAATATCATGATTCGACCTTTCAGGACGTTACTGTGTTCGTATGAGGGTCGCGCTACTGTGAAATTTGCGCCGTCTGGCGCACAAAAGGGGTTTTCTGTCTGCGGAAACAGCGGGATCAACCAAGGCGAAGACAGGTAAAGACGAATGACGTTCTGAATAACAACAATAGGAAGCACATATTGCAATAAAGAGTACAAGTAGAGCATCACACGTGTCGAGAAAATAAAATGAAAAGATTGCATCCAGGATCTATGTACCCGTGCGTATTAAGGAACTCAATTTCTCTTAAGAGGAATTCAATGGATGGCTTTGCGACACGCTCAACTTGTTTGTGCATATGAATAGAGCTGCCCCCTTCTTATAACGGTATGCGGTGTTCAGGCTTGAACACGTTACAGAAAATAAGTAACTGATTATAATTACAAATACTTACTTTAAAATATAATTGATCACAGTGGTCAATTACAGCCACAGAAAGTTAACAGATCAATTACAGAAATGTAATCGATTACTTTTGCGTTACTTGAAAATTTCATTGCCGTAACACAATCACACTAGTTTACTCAAACAACAACGAACTACTGTGGCTTGCATGGTAGAGAGAAGGATGAAAGCTTGCGTGAAGACTGGGAGGCCTACTGTGGCTTTTGTGATGTAGCGTTACACGTTCTTAAGTTTCAACAGGGCTTGTTTTTGGAAGTTGTCGCCGCTGATTCCAGCACGTTTCCTCGTTAAGAGGTCAGTTGATACACTGAACACTCTCTCAACGCATGCGCTGTAGGGAAGGGCGGTACTACAGCGTAGGAACACCTTGGTGCTTCGATGCTAGTGCCCGTGTGCTCCATAAAGCGTCGCGCTTCGCCGTTGCTGGGGCTCGGATAAGGCGTTGCAGGTATGGCCAAGGAAAAAGTTGAACAAAGAGGCTCTGAGGGACCCCCCGTCAGACAGGAGGCGGTCCCTACGGAGCTGTCGCATATTACCGCCGTCGTGATTACAGACCGTGGAACCGCATTTACGGCAGCTCTGTTAGACCATGTCTTGATGTTAAGTGGCACGACTCATCGTAAGACAACTGCCTACCACCCGCAAACGAACGGATTAACAGAGCGCTTAAACAAGACTATTGAAGACATGCTTTCGATGTACGTGGATGCCCAACAAAAAAATTGGGACGAAATCTTACCCTATATCACGTTCGCGTACAATACAGCTAAACAAGAAACGACTCGCATGACTCCATTCAGCCTTGTTCACGGACGGGAGGTACGGACGATGTTGGATGCGATGTTACTACACGAATGGGACGACATTGACACGGACGCCGACGTGTTTACTCAACGGGCGGAAGAAGCTAGGCAGCTCGCACGATTACGGATCCGCCAGCAACAAGACTACGATGCAGGCCGCTATAATGCCGACCGAAGAATAGTAACCTACGCAACCGGCGACCGAGTGTGGGTTTGGACGCCCATACGGAAACGTGGACTGTCTGAGAAACTGTTAAGGCGATACTTCGGGCCATATCGTGTATCGCGACAGCTGAGTGACGTAACCTACGAGGTCGTCCCCGACAGTCCCTATTGCACAAGGCGTCGCCAGCACCGGCCTGAACTTGTGCATGTGGTACGCATGAAACCGTATGTCACCGACTGACTGTGCACTTTCATAAAACGGTGGTTCTGGTTTAGCATCGGGGCGATGCTCTGTTAAGGAGAGGCAAGTGACACGTGTATAAACAATAACGACGATGACGATGGCGAGGTTTCACAGACTCCGGCTAGTGGGACAGTAGCTTTCGGTGTGAAAGACGAGGAAGCCGTTTTTCTGTTCAGCTGATTTGAACACGCTGCTTCTCTGTCGCAAGTTGTCCTTCTTGTTTGTTCGCGTTGCACCGCGACAATATTGTTTGGGAGGACAGCTACCGTAGGGCTGGTTACAACTTGATTTTGAAATGAAGAAGTAGTTGATTACCGGTAATGATTTACAAGAAAATATAATTTAATCACCAAGAGCATTAGAGTTTCGAAAAAGTAATCGATCAAATCACAAAATTACAACAAAACTACAGCACGTCCGATCGCAGGAATCGATTACTTGTAACGCGTTACGTACAACTGTGGTTGTGTTTTTGTGGCGCAAGATGTCCCTCTTGAAAAAATCACAGCATATCCACGGGGTGAATGATGATGAGTGGGGCGAAGCTCCGGAGGGAATCATCGGTAAACCGTGAAACTCTTCCATGAAATTCGCCCAGTACATCATATAAAGAGTGTGAAACATATTAAACACCAAACTTTTATTGTACTGTTGGTTTACGTGGTCCCTTCATTATCACCTCTTTGTGATCGGTGAAATGCTGGGAAAGTGTCCACTCCCGAGCGAAAGAGAAAGCGCACCAAGAGCGAGCGCCTTGTCTGCCTCCATGCGGCGACTCCGAGCGAAAGAGAAAGCGCGCCAAGAGCGAGCGCCTTGTCTGCCTCCATCCGGCGACTCCGAGCGAATGAGAACGCGCGAAGAGCGAGCGCCTTGTCTGCCTCCATCCGGCGACTCCGAGCGAATGAGAACGCGCGAAGAGCGAGCGCCTTGTCTGCCTCCATCCGGCGACTCCGAGCGAAAGAGAAAGCGCGCCAAGAGCGAGCGCCTTGTCTGCCTCCATCCGGCGACTCCGAGCGAAAGAGAAAGCGCGCCAAGAGCGAGCGCCTTGTCTGCCTCCATCCGGCGACTCCGAGCGAATGAGAACGCGCGAAGAGCGAGCGCCTTGTCTGCCTCCATCCGGCGACTCCGAGCGAAAGAGGAAGCGCGCCAAGAGCGAGTGCCTTTTACGATCGCAGGCATCCAATGACATGCGCCATTCGCATTATACAAGCGCCATCTGTCATCTTTAAACAGCAACTCTATGAAATACATGAAACGCCATCTAGTGAGCAATTCCTTAAACTAGAGCTCTGATAAATACATGAAACGCCATCTAGTGAGCAATTCAATAAACTAGAGCTGGCTACATACATACTACTACTACTATGGAGGGAACGACCCACACTCTAAGGAGCATCGCCCCTAAAAAAAAGAACAATGCAAGGTTCGCGCTTTTTTTGCAAATACGCAATACGGACAGTACCAACGATTGGGTCTCTGAAGGGTTCTGACAGCGAAGCCTTTTTATCACTTACAACTGGGCAGTACGCAGCTTAATGTATACGTATATGTGTATTATACGTTGAACACCGCACGAACTTCTCACGTGGTGTTGAATGGCCAATCCCCCCCCCTCCTCCCCTTTCGTCCACACCGTCTCGATTGTCCCACTGTTGTGTTATGCCATCCTGTCGAGGATATCTTCATCATTTCATCATCCTCGTGAGGTCATCCTGGCGTGTCTCGCCCCACGGCTGCACTGCGATCCTGCAGACACAGTTGCTCATAGCTCGTCAAAATATGCCAGCCATATTCAATACCCCACCTGTGATTATTGATTTGCCACAGTAGGTAGGACCCCGCCGTTGTTGGTAGTGTTTTTATTGAACTGGATAACAACGTTATTCTCAGAAAAGTGTCGCGTTTGACGTTGCTCTCCGATTACTCAAGCGACAAGTCAGACGGATGCATAGTGTGAAACATCTACGCAGCGGCATCACGAGGGCGATGATGGCCGATGACGCTTTTTGGGCGAAGGAAAGCGATGACCATACGTATACACAAAGAACGACACAGCTACATCAAGGAATTCTGTATGGCATGAGTAACAGTGGCATTTCGTAGTGGCTATGTGGCACTACGAAATGGCTATGCAGTGTGCATTGCTTGGCTAGTGGTGCATATATTTAGAGAACGCGACGGAGATGGCATTTATGACGGCGACGAAGAAGGACACAGGAACGGGATGGCTGAATCAACCAAAACTAAGAGAGTGAATCAAGAGAGAAAGAGATACTAGAAAAAGAAAAGGCAAGGCAGGGAGGTAAACTGAATGGGCGTCCCGTCTGCTACGCTACAACAAAGGGCAGAGTGTTAAGAGATAAGACGGAAAGAAGAGAGAGAAGATGAGAACATCGAGACTGCAGCTGCACCCTGTGGTACACAGCTCCTCACAAAGATCTCTAGAGGACAGTTTCTCAGCTTGAAGTATACGGTATTCCTGATTGTCGGCCATCGCGTGGGTTTGCTACCCTGTGAAATTATCAGTCAAAGCTTGAGAAGCTCTAACTGATCGCTTCCGTTAAGCATAAGACGCTGTTTTAGAAAGAGGTCGATGTGATTTAGTAATATGATTGAAACGAAGTTACATGCAATGGTGTTATTTAGTAGTTCACTTTAATTAGGCGCAACAGAAGTGTGCTGACTGGCAAATATGCTTAGAGGCTGAATACAATTTTTGGTCAGAATAGCAATAATTATATAAGCCCACGTGTTGCTACTTTCACTGGAAACAGAAGTACCCTTCGTGTGAGCACGCACATACATTCTTTGCGTTACCGAAAAACTGAAGACTGGAGAGTGGGTAACAAAGCAATGGCCATGCCGAAATCTGGACGATATAGGCAAAAATAGTATTAAGTACTTCGAAAATATACATTGTCACTCACACATCATCATCTGTACCATCTGCTTCACAGACGCGTCGCGGCCTCCAAGATTGTGTGCGTTAAGTATAGAGTAGGCACTGATAAACCGCACTCGCTCATGAACCGCTCTGGATGACTGTGCGGGCACGACCGTGTCTCCCAAAAACATCCCCAACACCTCCCGATTACAAAATCATAACACAGGACCATAATTTTGCCTTGTCCATGAAAGCCCCTTTCGCTGCAACTCTGGTGTCAAAAAAACACCTAAATTTGACTTTGTGGTGGGTCACAACGTGTTCATTATTAATACGCGCGTACCTATATTACGCTGGTATGATTGCGTTAAAAACGCACTGGTCGTCGTCAACAACAATAAATGAAAATGGACGATGATTCGCTTTTTGTCGATTCTAATACGAATATTTTGGTGGTCAGACCACCGAGGTCACCGCACGTCACTCAGACATCATCATCTGCTTCTCTTCCGCTTAATATTGAGTAGGCAGATAAACGATGACGAACCGCTCATTAGCCGAGCACGGCTTCGCTCAGCGATGATCATTAGCGAGGGCTTATCGGGAGCCCCTGCGACGGGGGAACAGAAACGCTGAGAGATGAGAAGAAACAACATTGTCGACGGCAGGCCGGGTGTCTCCGTCGTCTTTGATCTAGACGCTTTCCTGGTTCCCTATTCTGATCCCTTAATCTGCCGCGCTAGCCCCGATTTCTGTTTCCCCACGCGCTTCCACCTCCTGTCCCCTCCCTGCCTTTGATTGGCCCGTTCGCAGCTCTCCTATGTAGGGCCGCCGCGTTGAGCCAAGGCTAGGAACTTTCCCTGCTCGAATCAGTTTCCCGGTGTGATTTAGCGACGGCGCCGAGGAATTCGCGCGTAAGCCTTTCAGCGGACTCACCAGTGCGTTGTAAACAAGCGCATATAGGCCAAGCTGGCTGATTGTCGTAGATTCATGCACAGATTCGGGGTATATATAGGCGCTCTGTAATTAGGGATTCACATCTATGAGATTCCTCTGCGCTATTGTTGATAAGTGGTTATCTTATTGATAACGGACTACAATAAGCACGCTGACGAATATGACAGAAAAGGTTGAAGTTCACAGAGTAAGGAAGCTTGCTTAAAAGACGGGGAACAAACTCGCCAATGCAATAAACATTTCATGCAAAAGTAAAAAAAAAAACATGTCATGTGGCTTTGACACTGAGACAAGGTAATATTCTTGAGAGTTATTAGCGAGAGCGTTTCTATAACTTTGTCACATGACAGCGTCCGAATACTGAAAGTGATATTTTTTCAAGCTTAGAACCGTTAGGCAGCAAAGCTGCAGCCATTACGCTTGCGCCATTGTGCTTTTTTTGCCTATCTTTCTAGGAACTGTTGTTGCCTGCTAACATAGGCTGCTGGTGAAGACAGTGCCATGCATCGTTTCGAGAAGGCGTCATTACAGTAAGCCCAATTCTACTGAGCTGCACCTTTACAGCGTCTAAACTGATCACCACTTGACGTCTCTGCAAGATCCTCGATTATAGCAGGGAGCTCTTAACACTAATTCCGGCAGCTGCCGGGCCGTAATTGGGTTCGGCGCCACTGCGATCCTTGTGGCTACTTTTGCAGCCGTATCGTTTCTACCTGCGGTCTCTTTTGTTCGCCGCATCCTTTCGTGTAATTGAGCCCGTAATACCTGGCGTGTTATACTCTCTGCGCGGATGGGTGGCGTGGGGATATGGCCGCTTGGACAGCTGGGCAGGCGATTACCCAGGCACGCGAAGTTTTCGGCGCCTTGATGGCTACTGCTGAACTTGACAAGGCGTTAACGCACGTCATTCTGAGGACCGGAATTTCGGTGCTGTAGGTATATATATTTATTCCAAGGGTTTTCTGAGTAAGTCGTTAAGGAAAGACGTAGAGGGTTATCGCTCGGTGCCTCGCAACGCAATTAGGCCACCGCTGTCAGTAGTTGGATAAGCTTATAATGTCCTACTTGCACGTTCCTTTATTGGAATATGCGGACAAACCTACTTTCCGCAGTACAGCCGCGTAATCGACATTTGCTGCCACCTGCTTCAGAACGTGCTTAACGCGCAAGTCGCATTCAGTGCTACGGCGGTTGCAGAAACTTTAGAGCTGGTTTACTGTAAACAACAAAGAAAATGTCAGCATAAAACACACGCAAGAAAATAACAAAAACAATTATTATATAGCGCTTTCAGCGTATGACTGCGATTTGGAGGGCGGGGATCGACGCCATCTACGATGAGCGTAATAATAGAATACGCAAGAGGTGTCTTTGTAATACTGTGCCGTAGTTTAGTGTGGGGATGTACTTTTTTTTCTACTTGGCCGTCTTTATATACAAGACCATTGGGTCAGTGACGTAGTCAGAAGGAGGGGGGTACACCTAAGGTCCCTATATAGAGGGACTTTAGGTACACCGAGCCCGTGCCCCCCCCCCCCCCCCCACCCCCGATTTTTTTTTCGATATGGCATGCAGAGCCAAAAATGACACTTGACCACATCTGCCTGCCCGACCACCACTTCAAATCAAGAAGGTGCCCCCCCCCCCCCCCTCCCGAAAAAAAATTTCTGCCTACGCACCTGCTCTGGCTTCAAGGTGTAGAGAAGGAGTGATAGTGGCCTGCGTTTTGTATAGAACCTATCCTTAAAACTATCTATGTGAATTCGATATCACTTGGTGGCTTGAAAGGTAAGCTAAATAAAAACAATGTTAAAAGACAGAGCCTTTGATAGGGCCGAGAGGGCGTTTATCAAAACCTGAGGTACAGTTATTTATGAATGCAAATATTTCGCGGCAGTCTCCTAGAAGTCCTCATATCTGTATAGAGCAAAGGAGATATTTAAAGCTATGGTAATCGAGTGGCGCTCGGCATTAATTAACAGGACTCTGCACCACCAGTTTTAATGTGACGGGCAGTAACAGGAATAGGAGGAATATTAGGCGCGTGCACGCACGCACGCACGCACGCACGCACGCACACACACACACACACACACACACACACACACACACACACACACACACACACACACACACACACACACACACACACACACACACAAAACAAAGTAAAAATAAGCGCGCACATGCGCTCAAATCGGACGCTTGAGTTGCTCATGAAAAGTAAGAGGATTAAGATTAAGAGCGTGAGATACGCTAGATATTATGAAAGGAAAAGTTCTGCGCCGCTTGCACGCAGCAGTTATGTAACGTGTGACCCAAGAATTTCCGGCATGACATCGGCAGACATTTTCAAGAGGCAGAATTATGGCGTAGTGGCCACTTCGCAACTCTACCTCCAGTAGGCATTCTACACTCTAAAAAAAAGGAGAGCGAGAATGGAGCAACGGGCTCCGTTCCTCCTTGGGAGCCGCGACTTTCTCCTTTGCGGACGATTTACTCGTCGCGCCCTCTTGCGGCAAGCGCCAAGGGAGGAACTTTTCTCCTCAACCACGTGACTTGCGCGACCGCGCGCATGCGCACGCCGAGTTAAATCGTGATTCCGTGCTGCGTAGAGCGGCTGCCCTTTCGCGCTCACTCGGCAGCCTCAGACTAGGCTATCCAGGGCCCGTATTCTCAAACGATCGCAAAAGGCGATAGTATCGCGTTTGGTGACGTAGAATTTGATGCGTTCAATAAGTTAAAAAAAGACTTGCCTGTGACGTCATTGTTGCAACTGGCCGTTGGTAGTACGAATGTCTCACAACACATGAGTGAGCGCACTGTACGGCGCAGAGCAACCCGAGTGCGGCGTTTTCGAGCGTGTGCTGCTGCTTCTACGCAGTGGCCAGGCTTGGCCGGCTTGGCTGTGGCTACTTGAAGTGTAAGACGTGTTGAAAGTGCTTTCAACGTTTTTTCGTTCGATTATTTAATGCACAGTATAATATTTAAAGAATGCAACTTTGCGTGAAACGTATTTTCGTTGAGAGTTTAACACGGCGTACTCGGAGAGTTCAGCTGTAGCATGCCGCCGCAGCGACATCGTCTCAAAATCTCAACATGTTGCCGGCTCGCGATAAGCCACGCGAGCAACGCACGGTTCATGCTCCTGGGACGTTCAAACCACGAAAAAAACACGCGCTGGCAAAGAACGAGTGCTGATAACACCTCAAGGTAATGCTCGATGAAAGCTTCAGCGTAAAAAATGCTGCGTATATCCACCGAGGATTGAATACTAGAAGCTACCGCCTACGTCACTGAAATGGTAGACTTCACCACGAACCGACGGTTAACGGTGCCTTCGTTTATTGCAAATATGTCGAGAGCACTGTCGAGCACCATGACGCAAAATTGACGTCGGCGGAATTACCAGATGGCGCCCTAACTTCTCCGGTTTGCTCAATAGCCAATCAGCGCGCACCAAAGGCGATACTTTTGCCATTGTCGCCTTTTGAGAACACGGGCCCAGTGCTACCGATCTCGGCCAGTCGCGTGCAATTACTTGTACCTAGGATTGATGCGAGCAACACACGAGTGACGTTCATTGTTTTTGTTCTATGTGTTGGGTAACGTGTGTGGCGTTTTTTTTTTCTTTTTTTATAGGCTCGGCGTGTGCGCGATGCGCCGCATACTTCCGTGTGTCTCGTGTTGTTTGTATACGTTTGCGCACGATCTGCTTGTCATATATACAGTAAGACCCGCTTCACAAAACAGTCTTGTTTTAATGAACACCTTAGACTGTACACCAATAATTCAACTTTTTTCGGCGTTAACATACTTGGCTAGAGCACGCGTTTTTAGTTTTACACAGCACTTATAGCACTTATAAATACAACATGCAATATAAAGAAGCATGAAGGTCAATTTTTACAACATTTTAGCAAACGTGATACCACTGGTCAGTGCATGCGTTAAAGTACGATAACATATAATTGCAGGAGTTTGACGTGTCGAAACCACCATATGATTATGAGGCACGCCGTAGTGTGGGACTACGGATTAATTTCGACCAACTGGGGTTCGATCAAATGTGGCCGCCGTGGCCGCATTTTAACGTTAACCTGCATCATATTTGAAAAATAAGTGAATGACTTCTGTCAATTACGCCAAAATTCTCAATCACATGCGTTTTGGAATACGCATGCCATCACTGAGAATTAGGACCGACTTATGCACGCGTACAGTATGTATCTCTCGTTCTCAGGATTTTGTTTGGCGTGCGAAACTCAACACAAAATGCGCTTCTAATGACAGCTGTGCACAGTAGGTAATCACTAACACTCTCACTCACCTTTGTGAAAAGAGTAATCCAAATCCAACGCAACACTAACCACCGCCACAACGACAACTACACAGTGGTCGCGTAATTACCGCAATTTCACACGCCAGGCGAATACCGTGACGTAACAGTAGCAGAGCAGCCTGTAGGTACAGCGTACTGAAATATTACAGAACACGTAGTGTGGGTAGCGTTCTTTTACATAATTCGCGCGGTGTAGCGCCAGTTTCTCTACTCAAGTAATCGAGCTGCCGCGACGACAAGGGCCACTGACATCGCTCTCGAAAGACCACCGTCCGATGCGAGGCCATCTTGTCTTGTTTCTTCGCACGACCCGCGTTGTAACGTACGTATACACAAATGTGACGGCCGTACCGCATCAGAAGCATTGTCGCTGAAGGGCTAGCAGTTGAAAGAATCCATGGCCCATCGTCATACTTGTGGTGAACGCATGAACAGAATGTGAACAGATGTTAACGCCAAACCACTCAACGAAGTCGACGCGACGAAGGCGACGGAATCTGAACTATGTTGCCGATGTTGCGCCCTCACAGAGTAACTCTTGAAAATAAAGAAATCAGAGAGAGAAAATTCATCTGTGGCCGCTGTCGGAAGATGGCGCTACTTCAAAATGTCGTCGGAATGGTATGAACGGTTCTGGATATGGTCGTTTTCGCACTAACTTAATCAACTCTCTGTAATTATATTGTTCATTATCATGCGGCTTTAGATTAACTGGTGCGCTTGGCTAAGCCATAGCTACTATTTAATAATGTCGGCGTATATTGCGGCGCAGCCATGAAATCGTAAAGAGTTGAAGAAAAATGACGCACGCATCTTTGTGCCACCATGTTCCACTGTAATTCAGTGACTATATAAGGGCCAGCGCTTCTTAGAGGGGTATGTGTCGTCGGAATAGTATGAACGGTTCTGGATATGGTCGTTTTCGCACTAACTTAATCAACTCTCTGTAATTATATTGTTCATTATCATGCGGCTTTAGATTAACTGGTGCGCTTGGCTAAGCCATAGCTACTATTTAATATTGTCGGCGTATATTGCGGCGCAGCCATGAAATCGTAAAGAGTTGAAGAAAAATGACGCACGCATCTTTGTGCCACCATGTTCCTACTGTAATTCAGTGACTATATAAGGGCCAGCGCTTCTTAGAGGGGTATGTGTAAACGTCTGTACGTATGCGTCTGTAGTGAATTGTTTGTGTTGTAGCTTTTATACATGCGAATGAATTGTGTATGTATTGAATTGAATGTGCGTACTATGTGTCTGCCTAGTGAACGTGTGCGATCAACTTTCCGGTGTCCTTGAATGGGCATACCTCCCCGGGAATGCCGTGTGCAGTATCAACGTACGTCGCCTCAATCAGAAACAACTTTTTTTTAGTATTGTTTAATCCCTCTAGATGGCGCCAGCTACCACCTACTTCGCGGCCGCGGCGCTCTCATAGCTCCACCTACTTATATGAAGTTGAACGTCTATCTATCGAAACTATGCTCTGCTGCGCCGGGATTGTTTTGGTGCGACAGAACGTACATTTTGGAGGCACAAACGCGTGGATAAAGTCGCTACACCGTGTGACGCTTCGACAAATAAAGACAGCAAGCTTAACGTACAGTCTCCGGGTGAGAGCGTGAACGCCGTCTGGCTGTCGTCTGGCTGTCCGAGCGAAACGACGAGTTCCGTCGTTCCGTTTCGCGAGGTTTTCATCACTACAGGTTTGTCTGCTTGATTTTATTTTCATAGCGTTCGATATGAAGCTCAGCGGGACCGTTTTTTTTGTGACTGCCAGTGCCGCATACTCTTTATCAGTCGAGAATCGATGCGCTCGCTAGGCCTAAATCGATTGCTCGCTTCGCTGGCTTGGCGTCAGCCATCTTGATTTTGACGGTTTCTCCATTGAAAAGGGAAGAACGGTTTCTCCATTTGAAGACGAACATTGGGGACATCGCCGTTTCTCCCTTAAAGGAGAGAGGGTCACTCCATTTTTTTTAAGATTGTAGGATAGTTTGAAACGGTAAATATTGCGTGCGCAGACGTCCCTTTCCTTGCGACGCGGTTGAGGTCGATTGAAGACTATATACGGTATGTAGAGCCAAGCAGTGGAGGCTCGCTGGGAAGCGCGTAACGGTCGAGCTGTACACTAAGAAGCGAAGCAAGGCTACCGAATGGAAATGCGGTGCGAACGGGGCCCCATTACGCTGTCCCGTTTTACTCTTAAAGGTGAAGCTCAAGCGTGCTCCAAGTTTTATGGCGTGAAACGGCGAGAAAGTGTTCTTTCTTCACACGAGGTGAGTCCGCCGGAATCTCTTGAGACACGTCATCAGCAGGGGCTTGACTGATGAAGTGCCGCAGGACGTTGGGGTCTGGGTTGCGGAGCGGGGCCTCCCAGGATTCTAGAGTGTGGGAACCATCGTTCTGACTCGGACATGTCCACACCACGTGAACCAAATCCGCTGCCTCATCACAAAATTTGCACTGGGACCGGAGAACGTCTGGGTGCCACTTGCTGTAAAGTACGGGGTTTGGAAAAACACCCGTCTGCAACTTTCGCCACATAACCTCGTCTTTCGTACTGACAGATCTGTCCGTACCTGGGTATACTTGCCGATTCAGCCTGTACTGTGTTACGATTTCATGATATGCGAGCATATCCTCACTTCTTTTTTTAAGTTCGGTAACTTGTGAGGTTCCGGGGGTCGACCGGTAAGTGAGACTTCGGGCGACCGAATGAGCCTCCTCGTTCCCTTTAAGTCCCTCGTGAGTTGGTGCCCAGACGAGCAGAATCATCTCTCTGGGTCCTCCTAACGTGTTTAATATCATGATTTTACAGCAGAACTGTTACGGTCGAGGTTTGCCGTGTGTCGTATATAGAAAATTGCCATCATCGTGAGCCTGCACGCGTCATCCTTGTCCTCCTCTTCGTCGCCTTCCTTTTCTTCCTCTTCTCCTTCGCTGCTAAAACACTCGCGCCGATTTGTCCGTCGTTGGATGCAAATTCCAATCGCGGCCTGTCCGGACCCAGAGTTTCTTAGCACCCTCTGCTGCGTCGCAGCAGAAACGTGGCAGCAGAAAGCACAGGACCGGGTTGATTGGCGGAACATAGGAGAGGCCTTTGCCCTCCAGTGGGCGTAGACAGGCTGATGATGATGATGATGATGGATGCAAATTATCATCATCATGAACCAGCATGCGCTCTCTCCTTCATTTTCGTCCTCTTCTTTCTCTTCTGCTTCGCTCCCAGAACACGTACGCACATTTATCCGGTGTAGCAGGATTTGACCAATTTCTGTGGTACGCACGTTTTTGCTTGCGGACGGCTTCTTCGTTTTATTGCGATAGCAATTTTATGGACACCGTCGGCGGTTTTTGGTCGTCGCCTTTGCCGCCGCCGTCACGCCCCCGATATGTATATGTACGTATATATAAATACAAGCCACAAATAAAATTCATTCAGAAGAAAAATATTCCGAAGCGCGCGACCGGAGTTTCGAACCTGCGACCCCTCGCTCCGCAGCTCGCTACCTTAGACAAGTACGCCATGCCTCATTCGTGCTCCGGGATGCCAACGGTAGAATACAAACGACAAACGCACGCGGCGTTGGATGAAACGCACGGGATGCCTCACGTGGTGAAACTAAAATTCTGCGACATGCGGGCAATGCTTCATCGTTTACCGCGCTGCATTCGCGTAGTATCGCTGGCGACCCACGCTAGTTTTCCATTTAGGGGGTATAGCGCCACGTGACTGATGGCCAGTCAGCCAGGCACAAAAAAAGAAAAACACCAGGCCTGCGGGGAAAGCGCAGCACAGTCACAGCGAAAGCTAGAAGAGCGGCATTTCTAGAGCCCGTTATAAACAATATTATGGCTACTTATACAAGTACACTAGCAACGTACCCACTACGCCACAAATTATAATTTTTGTGAAGTTAGGAAGCACCCACCACGACACTATTCGTCATTCTGCGGAGAAGCGAGGTACCGTCTCTAAGGCATTATGTGCACTTTGTTGATGCGATGGTTGAGGACGATGAAGAATTACGGCAGAGCACTTTGTAATGGGTTGGAAGCATTCAACAACCCACTCGTTGCGCAGTTCGCATTTTGTGACGCCTGGTTACAGAATTCCCGTTGTGTGATGCCTGGTTGTTATTTTACTCTTCTACCACATTACATTACACATGTTAATGTGGTTCTTTCCGCGATATGAAGCCTGTATAAGGTCTTTTTGCAAAGCAGTTTAAAGCATTAGTGTATGAAAATACTTTGTGAGGCAATAAAGAAAACAAAACCGGCATGGCGCTGAGGTAGAATACTGGGCTCCCACGCCAAGGGCCTAGGTTCGAACCTCGTTCCGTCCTCGATATCTTTTCTTAATTCGTTCTTTTTTTATTATTTCGCCCGATAGTGGTTACCGACACCGGCGGCGGCGGCGGCGGCGGCGGCGAACTACGCCGCCAAAAAGGGCCCTTGTTGTGATCTCATAACAGCTTTCGCTGTAAAAGAAGCGAGTCCCGTGGCTCATGGTGGCACGAGCTAGTGGGAAGGCTTTGGCTCTTGTAGGCTTATGCTACAGGAGGGAAGAAACGAGACGGCGGAACTAGAATTACAGTATACATGTCACACAGCGACAAAAATGCTGAGGCTAAAATTACAACAGAAACACAGAAGACACCCACGAAGAAAATAAACGTACGACACAATCGCTGGCTAACAACTACTTTATTACTTGATATACGAATGCATATATAAGCCGAACGCAAACTTACCGCACATGAGCGCACAACAATAGCTCCAAACCAAAACGTGTAGCAAGGATGATAGTGTATTAGATACGCGAAGACATGAAATCATATTCAGATGGGTGCAGGGACAAGCATGTAAACAAGTAAGATGAACAAAGTCCGTTGGCGCTGTAATTTTAGCCTTAGGAATATGTACCGACTAGAGCCAAATGAAATTTCATCTTAGTGACCAGAATCGACGCGCGCAGGGAACGCTAGCCGTAGCTTCACGTGCCACTGCCAAGGGCCGTCTTTATTTTCTTCTCTTGAGGTCGCGTCCTCTGCGGTCTTGTTTGCCACCCAAAGGAAGGCGCTGAAGGGTCTTGGGGCAACGCCAGCGCAAATCCGAGTGGCTCGCGTTCTGCGCATGCGTCTGGCGGCTTGCAAATTTCTTGGGTACCCGATTCTAAAGCTGTCTAGTGTTTTGCCGGAGTTGGGATGTGCGCCTTCGACTTGTACTTTGACGTACAGGGCGTGGTCGACCGTGCTCACGCGATTATCTGTTGAGGGGGTGTTTTGTACGTCTTGTGCTTTCACCGCAAAGTTCGCGTTGAAGCTATAGAGCGCAAGGTCACTTTGCTCGCTGCATCGGTTGCGTTTGCGAAAGGAGTGATCTGCTAGCTAGAAGAGCCAAAGTAGGGGTCAGTTGAAGTAACAACTGTGACAGTTAGCGCTCGTCCTGTGTATACATGTGAGTTCTTTTTATGCGTCCGTCTTTGTGTTCGAGCAGCTTGCTGCAAGTGTCGAGTTGTGACAATTGTTAGCTCGCACTCGCCTTGTGTATATTCTTTTCCTGCGTCCTTTGTGCTTGAGCAGCGCGGAGCAAGTTTCTAGCTGCTTGCCGTTTTTCCTGTGAGATTCCAATTTCTTGCTATCGCGTTCATTGCTTCGCCCTTGAGGCGAAACTTTGACTTTTTAGTTGACAAGAAGTGAGTAGCTGAGCTTGCTCAATTTCGGTAGCACATACGCGCTAGGACTTGTGGGAACCACGCCCACCGGCTATCCCGAGATAGCGTCACGTGCTGCCCAGAGGCGGTGCGCGTGGCCCACCTGAGCGGTTAAAAAGGGGAGAGGTGCTTTGGCTGCCAAGAGGGACAGACGCTGCCACCCACGCTGGCCCATGACTGCTGCCGTAGATGATGGTCGCCGCCTCGCTGTCCCTTGTCCCTGGGCTCACCCTGCAGTATGAGCCATAGTTCTAAATAAATCGTTGTTGTTGATGGGAGTTGAAGCCTCCGTCGTACTTCCCTTTTGAAACGTTCCGTATGACCATTCAAATAATTCCGTATGATTCCGTAAGAATCTTACGGAAACATAAGTAAAATCCATAGAAAATATACGGAAAACATATGGATTCCGTATAGAACATATGAAATTATTGGAATGGCATACGGAACTTTTCAATAGGGTTGCTTTAACTACGGAGGGGATGCAGAAAGCCCAATACCCGCAGGCAATATACAACAAAGCTGTTATGTTCGAGGTTGGTCGTGTATCGTAGACGAAAATGATCATCATGAATTGGCATGCGCTCTTCTAGACGTTCGCGGTGCGTTCAACGATATAGATCATGGCTCTATCTTACGCCAATTAGACAAGATTAACTGTGGCAAAAAAATATAAGACTATATCCGCGAATCCCTTGCCAATCGCACGGCTATCATTAGTCTCAATGACCAAAATTCGCCCCCAATCACCTTAGGTAGCTTTGGCACACCTCAGGGATCTGTGCTCTCACCGTTCCTCTTTAACATAGCCATGAGGTCTATTTCTGAGTCGCTGGTCCACATACCGGATCTTGAATATTCTTAATATGCAGATGACATTACCATAAGGATGAAGGGTGGATCCGATGGCTACATTCAAGACACCTTACAAGAGGCCGCAGATGCGGTGGCTACGACAGCTAAATTTGAGCTATTACTTATCTCAGCTAATTCAGATAAACCTGAATGGGAAGGAAGTTGCCGTTGTAGACAAAATACGTGTACTGGGCATGCACATTCAATCTATCAAACTCAACAATTACACACTTCAAATGGTTGCTACGAGTGTAGACCACACAACACGGCTTATAGGAAGGATCTCGAATAAGCACGGTGGTCTTCGCGAAGCAGATTTAATAAGACTTGTACACGCATTTGACATCAGTAAAATCACATTCTGCCTCTCTTATTTTCACCTAAGAAGGCCTGAGGAAGATCAGGTTAATTCACTGATACGCAAGCTATACAAGTTTGCCCTTGGAGTGCCCAGTACAGACTCTACTGAGAAACTTTTGGCTACAGGCACCTTGAATACCTTTAGTGATCTCGCAGAAGCCCACCTGACAGCTAAGTACCAACGCTTATCGAACACCCGCAATGGTAGGCGTATTTTAGACCCCCTAAATATTACCCCAGCACCGATGACCAAGGAGAAATTTGATATTCCCCACCAGATTCACGAAAATTTTGATATCCCTCCTCTCCCTAAAAATATGCATCCTGTTCATCACGAGCATAGAAGGCAACAACGAGCAAAATCCCTACAGAAAAAGTTCTTTAACTGCAAAGGTGTTGTCTATGTCGTCGCCACAGAGTATCCGTGTGGACAGAAATTCGCCTTATCGGTTAACTCCACTGGCAGTGTTGCAACGGCAGCATCCATTGGAGCCCCGTCTTCGGAGTAGGCGGAGGATGCCACGGTGGCACTCGCCGCAACAACTGCTAATTCGTATGTCATTGTAAGCGGCTCAAAAACTGACATATACAACTTCGGAGCGGGTAGGGTTTGTAGGACAGCCCTAGCCATTCTCTTTCGTAATTCGCCATCTCACATTGTTACATTAATCTGGACACCAGCTCACGCAGGCCTAATTGGTAATGAGGCGGCCCATGCAAGCGCTCGAGCTTTCACGATCTGAGCGCAGGCTAGATTAGGGGACGCTTCAGAAACCAATAATCTCCCTCCTGCGTTTACATCTAAAGACAGATTGCCTACATACCAGGACATTTGCGGGCATTACCGCCTAGGTCGCCAAACCCTCCCGCCTTTACAACGTCGGTGCTCACGCTGGCGCGAGATTCTATGGCGTAGACCATAAACCCGTACTTTTCTTCTTTCCCCTGCCTTACGCCACAAAATTTACCCCGAGATGTACCCTAATTCGCACTGCAAGTTTTGTTCTGTCAGGCGAGGAGACCTTAACCGCATTATGTGGCAATGCAAAGGTCAATCCTCTCTCCCCGAGACTTCGTAAACAATTAAGTAGTCAGGGGCTGTGGGAGGCTGCCATGCGCAGCTACAACCCCGCACTTCAGGAGGCTATCCTGAGGTGGGCTGAGGTGGTAGAGGCCTACCGCGAGTAAGATCCCTCCCCTTAATCTCGCAGCCCATTTCCCTTAAGATGGGATAAATAAAGTTATTTCTCTCTCTCTCTCTTCAATATCGTCTTCTGCTTCGCTCCCAGAACACGTGCACCCATTTCTCCGGCGTGGGATTCAATAACTCTGATGGGCGAGAGAACGAATACAGAGAGAAAAAGAGAGAGAGAGAGAAAAAAAGAAATAAAGATGAAAAAAGCGGTATTTCTTGACCCAAAAAATTCCAAGCGAGAGCAAGCATAAGCATGTATTGGACGGAATAGCAAGGGGTGGGAAATAGAGGTGAGAGGGTAAAAGCCTAGCCAAGCCCAGCAGCTTTGCTGTGACCCAGCCTGGCGCGACTTAGTGCAAGCGGCGCTAATTTTGTTTATGGCAATCTGGGGACATCAACGCCACGTGCATGTGTTTGGAGGGTGTCAGATTTCGTAGAAGTTAACATTTATTACTTACAGCTACAGAGAGGTTTCCAAAGAGCTCAGTACAGATAAATCTTTGCATCATACACAAAAAAAAGCTCGCGAAGTACCGAGAGGTTGCAATCTATGCAACTAGTTAACCCACAACAATACGTAGACCTTTGTCAATAGGACTAGAACGGGTATAGAATCGGCAGATGCTTAGAAACGCCTAGGAACCTTATGGTCAGTGATATGCGATGCAGATGAATGTTGTTCAAGCTTCAATTGTACACTCTAAGAAAAAAAAGAGTCAAAAGAGTGTCATGGAACCGTGACTCTCTTCGGGTGTCCCTTTGACCCCTTTTGGAAGGTACAGGCAGAGAAAGAGAGTTAGCATTTCGGAAGGAGTCACTGGACGCTCCTCAAGCGCGTTTCGATTGGCTTCCGTGATGAAAGAGCCGCCGTATACACCATACATATCGCGCGCTTGCCCTTTGGCGCCGTTGTGGCGCCTTGCTCGCCGACGGAGACGGGGTCGGCGCCGGGGTGGCGCCGTGGCGCGCCGCTTCTGCCTCCTCTCTCAGTCGTCTCAGTCTCCTCGTCTATTGGAATGCGTTGCGTGGTTGCGTTGGTTGTGCGCGTTGCGTGTCTTGAAATTTCATCAGTTTCATGTTCATGCGCGTCTTCGGTGGTGTTGACGCCGGCTCGGTGCACGAAGTGACGCTTGGAGGGCGGAATATTCATGGAGCTGCGGACACGGACATCGGGCGCCAGTTAACGGTGAGTGTGCTGCTTTCGTAGGTACTAATTATACAGCTTTAGCTGGGCGTCTGCAGCAGCTCTGCGGAAGTTATCTGCCAGCCATTTTTAACAGCAGCCTGTGTCCGCGGGGCTGTTGCGGATGCCCAACTAAAGCTGTCAGTTAACGAGTTGCCACCGTTATGCGCGTTGCTGTACAAGCTCCCATAAAGTGAGCGATGCAAACAATTTTCAAGGGTCATTTCTTGCTGATCGCACGTTGTGTCTGCACTACTGAAGGTGCCAGATGTCGTTTTGAGATGCACTTTAGTCTACTTCATAATAACATTTCCATCGACCTTGAGTGTGCAGCGTGCTTCCGCACGTGGGAACGTAAAAAAAAGCCTGTGTACAGAACGCTCAGACGCACTATATATAATGGTTTTTGTCGGCTTAAAGACGGTAGTTTAAGGTGCAGATATAGTACGGTGGCTTCCAGAACGTACGCGGTAGTCATTCAAGTTGAACACACCTCGCCGGTAAGGCGAAAAAGCTAGAGACTTTCGACGGCGCCCGTTCTTGCGGCCGCCGCCGTGCACTTTTTTCCTTCGTGTCTGTTTGCTGTTTTCACGGTTTGCCAACATCTGCGATGACGCTATAACAGAATCAAGTGAGTGTACGTGATTGTGGGAGTTATGTGTGCTAATTCTAACATATGACATGTCTGATCTCGACGTAGACGGCGTCCACACGCGCTGGCTGTCGTTCGGACCCTCGTACTCGCATGTGTTTACCTGAGTATGGGTTACGTTTGTAAAACATGCGGTCAGTAACCGCTCACGGCGTGCCCCTGACTGCCGGAGGATGTGCCTGGGTGTCAGGATATGCCGGCGCAAAACCGTGTTTATTCTGAAACCAAATTTTGAAGCGATTTCTCAGAAAAGAAGTGCTTTCATTCGTGTATAGCCAGTGCCTATTGCGAGACGAGGTTCCCGCTGCCTTTTACGTAAAAATTTGTTTTTGTTGCGAAATTTGAACTAAACACTCGTGGCAGATGTGTGTACAATAACGGTGTGTTGAACAAAGGGTGGTTTTAAATACAAATAATGTGTGTGTTTTGGTTATTCCCAGAATCCCGGATCACTTCTCCCGCCTCTTCACTCCAGCTGACAGCCACACTCGGGGAAACGAAGGTGCCGCTCTGGTCTGGTGCCTCACCGCTCGTGATGGGAAAATCAACAGCGGCGTTCGCCCTGTCAACGAGGCAGTCGGTCCTACATTTCTTTTGGTTGGACAAGGCGACGTAGGAAAAGAGGTGAGTGGCACCCACGCAAAGGAACCTAAACCAATTTCCTTTGTTGTTTAAAAGAGGCTCACATCAACTTGTGCTGCAAGTTTGTCGCCAAGTGACGTGTTACAAAAGCTAATATTTGCAAGTTGTGTTTTACACGAGAACGACAAAAAACTTGGTTCCTTACCATACATGTTTGCATTGGTTGTTTTGTTGTGAGCCTTCATTGTGTCTATGTGAACCACTTATTTTTTAGGTTTTGCAAACCTTTACTGCAATTTCATTTTCTCATCATAATATCACGTTCTGCTTTTCAGATACCGTTTTTCATGGTGCTCACGCTGAACAGGAGCGACAACCTAGCAAGCCACAAGTCTGATGCCTCCAGCCGTCCCCACTTTTGGTTTATTCTTAATCATAAGGAATAAAGATTGAAACATGATTCGCATTTCCGCAGTTTATTTTGCACCATATGACACTATGCGCATCAGTCACACATTTTAGTTGGCTATACTCATAGAAGCATGTAAATGAGGAATACCCAAACTTCTTAATTGGAAATCACACACCATCTTTTCGCGCTTTCTATATAACTTTGCTGGAAAATATGTGTTGTTTTGACGAGGTTTATTAAAATAATGGTAAAACTGAACTATTCTTTTTTTGCAGTCGCTGGGCAGAACGGCAAGTATTATTGGACTTGCTTAAAATGAATAGTCCACTATTTTCAACAGTAGTCGCGCAAAAGTAGAGCAAGGGTCAAATGAGTAGCTTAACATACTCGTGGAGTCGCTTGACGCTTCGGCGTGGGTCACTTGACCCCCGTAGGAGTGTTACCGGCAAGAGTCGTCTGACTCCCTACAAGTGGTAACGTGATCCTTTCGGATGAGAGTCTTTCCACTCTTCCTAGAGGGTCAGGGGACTCTCCTAGAGCGAGCCAACCCTGGCCCACCAAGATAGTCACCGTGACTATTTAAAGAGTGTCCTATACGCGGCAAGTCAGAACTCTCCGAAAACAGTCACGCATACCCTTTTTTTTCTTAGAGTGTACGAAAATTTCTGCAGGTCACACAAAAACAAAGCGCGACTATTATTCTGACTTCTAGGAGTTGATCCTATTGCTTTTTGTTGAAAATTTCGGTAATCCAGGGCACAAAAGTATGCACGACTATATCGGTGGACGATTTGCCAGCTTTTGTTTGCAATATTTGTCAGCGGAAAGGAGAACGGAATGGTAGCACGAAAGCAAAGAAGTACAATACAATTGATGATATTAATTTAGACGGTATACCTACGGCGTACCTTAGAAAATGACTAAATCTAGGTAATACCTAATAGAAGCACCGATATGCTTGTGCATCAAAATAAAGAGTGTGCTATGGAACGGCATTTGATCACCATAACCGCGTAGGTGACAATAATACGTGTCGGCGTAACAGGTTACTTCGTCAGTAGTAGTGACAAGTTGCCGGTGGAAGCAGGCAATGCAGCGAAGAGTGTTTTCATTTAGTGCAGCATATCGGATGTGAACCCCGCGTAGCTACAAAAGTTTTTATCGTGAATGTATTTTACAGTCGCGCTCAATATGACTTGCAATACGGGAGCGTTGGACCTCACGAGTGCAAAGACTGCGTATGGCTTCAACTTGTTTTCATTTCAGCATGTAAATGATATGTTCTTATATGGAATCATCCCCGAGTGCAAGAACAGCGCTTAGTAATAGAAATAAGGGCTCGTGGAAGCCATGGACCGTCTCTGTACTCGTGAGGCCTCAAGCTCCCGTGTTGCAAGTCATATTGAGCGCGACTATACATATTGGTGCATGTATGATGGACGCTGCGTTAGGATTCCCATTAGTCGTATGAAAAGCTTAACGTAAGGGTGCGTTTATCAGAGCCTCAGAATTATAAACGAGCTCAATGAACCGGCAAGCCGTGTGCACCGTACCCGACTCTCTCTCTGTTACATCGCATGAGGTTCTTTGTGCGGTGCCATAAAAGTAGGGGATAAATTATGCAGCGAGCGCGGGTCGAAGACAAAGCTGTGAACTCAACCTTGTAGTCACCTCCGTTCCTGAAAGCAGAACAATGCTCCACTGTTGCCGGACAGAATTCGAGTGGTGCGAAAGGGTGATCGATCGCAGCGCCCCTCCGCGACGTGCGTGCCGATAATGCACGGCCGAGTCAATGCGATACAAACACTGGCCTACCCAGCTTGTATTACACTTAGGTAGCACTCGCTTGGCACTCCTTTTTTCTTTTTATTAGTACTTGGAACAGAAGTAAGATCACGAAGAGTTGACATAACGCATGGCTACACGTTCCTGCAGGTATTGTTCTTCCCGTCAGTAATGCAAGCATCTTCGGACGGGGAGCGCATCATTCGCGACAGCGGTTGGCAAAAAAAAATTATCGAGGGAACTGCGTCATCTCACGACTTTCGGAGAAGAGACGCTTGACAAAAGAAAACGCAAACATCCCTATTGTCCTCATATGTCCACTGTACTCCACCTAGCAATGCATCAAAAACAAACAGAAACGCGGCGCAAAGAGGAGAAGAGAAGGACCCAGTCACGCGAGAAAGCAAGACATGTTGACAGCTGGCGCTGACGAGATCCCCTTGGGCTCTTACTAGGAAGGCCCATCTAATGCGGCTGTGTCCCTGTGTATAGCCACCACGACCCTGCGGCTGTCTTGTCTGAGAAAGAAATTTTTGTTTACTTGCATAAGACAGTGGCTGGTTACACCACTGGCGAATGGTTATAAAACAAGGTAGTCTGTCACGCTTTATTTCGTCTCCAACTTGCGCTTTCATTCATAAACAAGCTTATACGTTCCGTTGGATTCTAGGAATATAACTTGACGATAAATGACCAAGTGTTCAGGCCATTTTCTCGTAAGAAAATATAATTGTTGTTACCGAAATTACCCTTAACTTTGTGTGTTCTTTTTTTTTACAGCGTTTCATACATAAAAAACGGCTTTATTGCGGCAATGCCACAATTTTTTTTTCTCGTTAAATAAGTAAACCTGAGTTTGTGCCAAAGCCTCACGTTGCCTCAGCAGCCTCTCGAATTGCTTATGTGAAAGGATACTTAGAAGGCGCAAGATTGTCCCTATATGATCTGGTGGGGTTAAGAAAAAAAAGTAACAATTTGTCCATAAGAATAAATACTGACAGCGACTGCAAGGCATTAAACAGCCATACACAGCAAGTTTAGTAGTCTTATCGTGGCCAGATCATGTACCAAGCATTCATGTACTAATTGAATATAGGAACATGGTGGCATGTACGGGCAGGCAAACACGAGCATAGTTCCCTCAATGACCGTGAACACTAGCTTTCCCAATGCTGGCATGGAATTACTTTTGTCAAGGGTTTCGCATAGACAGAAGTCACGCTATACTGGTCCATCCTCACCTTTGTTCGGTCCCAGTGACTTTAAGAGCCGCTATTCACCGTTATGTTGTATCAACCAGCGAATAAACAGCTACATCACATGTGAACGTATGGTTTGCTGCAATTAGTTCATCCTCTTGGGAATTCGACATCTTGCACCCACGAATAAGTGTAGATACGGCTTAGGCTTGTAGAATATTGATGACTGTAAAATAAAAAACAACTTCCCTTACACATTCATAGGCAGTGTGGAATATTCCCGCATTTCTTGACCTACAACTACTTCTGCGTACCAATCATGTACACGTCTAACCAACGCGTCATACACATACAATGCTTGGACACTGAGACATCAACGATAGCATGCTGGCAGAGTACTTTGCGATGTCCATGCAGACAAAAGCAGGCAAAGGCTGCACGTTCCGCTCCTCTATACATCAAGCTCTACTTGCACAAGAACATAAGAGTGCACTAGAAACCGTTGTGAGACTCTAGAACTCTTAACAAGCTCATCCTAATTAGGCCTTACTTAGGGAACGTTACATCAATAGCAAAATAACGAAGAAATCAGAAACTACGACGTCTTCTACTGTCGGCTCGAGGTAGGACGCCCGTACCGCGCACGCAATTACTTGCTGACTGATGGTGAACCTCGTTACTGTGGTAGATGTCAGAGGCTGGCCGTCCAACATGTGTTGCTGAAGACTCCCGATCCCTAATTTGCTCGGGCACTCGTTAACCCTTGAGCTGACCACTTGCGCAATTGTACGTTCCACATATAACCAACCTCAAAATCAGGCCAAACAGATTCTCGTGATCCTGATGGCATAGCCATCGTGGCAAGTCAAGGTAATTCTGATGACCTTTTACAGGAGACTGCTGCAGACGATGGCCACTTCTCCAGCAACGACTCAAACGCCAGGTGCCGACAAGCCGTTCAGGCCTGCCTTTCGTTTATCAGTGCTGCTGTGAATGCCTGAGCAGCGAGGAATGTCGATTTTACAAAGTTCTTCACTGGTGAAAAGGAACCGCGAACACGTGGTAAGTGCAAAACACAGAAAAAAGAGAACTCCCCTAACAAAAAAGAGTCCTGCAATTTGAAGCATGTTTTCTCAAGGACCGCTGAAATGAGACAGGAATGCTTCGCTAGCAAGATTGCCTCGCCATTGTCGGGAATGCGGCTGCGTGCCACTTTTTTCAAATGTTCAAATTCTTGGTAGATGCAATGGCAAGGTTGAGCGACATTCTCCACGCATGCAAGGGGACAAATGCATCTGCGCACCATCTCTATCACTGATGCACACGAAACTACGCTTATTATCAGGCTGGTGTTAGCCACTCCATACACCAATAACGTTTGGTGTTTGTTATGAACTTGATCTGCGCATTCCCGCCTGGTTTTTCTACAAGGTGATTGTTTTCAGTAAAGCACAATTGAGTGTCGAGTCGTCGTGTGTGCTACTTCTCACCTCTGTGTCAATATTTCGGCCGGTTCAAATCCTCAAGAATATGTACCAACTGACCCAGATCGCGACTCTACTGTTTATTTATTCATTTTACGCTCAGGGTGCACAGTAAATTAATGAGGGGAGGGGCTATCATACATGTGCAAAACAGTCTAATAATAGGCAAAAAATAATAATATAGAACATAACCAGGGCTCCGCAACACACCAGTAGTACATAACCTAGTAAGAACATATGAAAACAGAAGAATAGTAAGAACAATCCGAAAACAGAAGAAATTAAGGAGGTACTCCATGATGGAAACTTTGTCAGTGGAGAGGCTATGGCCAATGTTTTTAATGATTACTTCGTTTACAGAGACTTTAACGACAGATCACCCGCTGCTTGCCGAACTATGGGTCCAGAAACTACAAACACGTTTTTCTTAGCAGGTACTATTGAACCAGAAGTCCGCACAGTATTTCTCGGCTTAAAAAACAGTCGTAGCTGCGACGCCGATGGCATGCAAATAAAACCAGTGAAATATGTTATCGATCTGATCAGTCCAGCACTAACACACATATTCAATCTCTGTATTTCGACAGGGGTTTTTCCTTCGAAAATGCAAACGGCACGCGTAATAGCTCTCTACAAAAAGGGGAACAAGCATAACGTTGCAAATTATCGACCGATATCTATTCTCCCCATATTTTCTAAAGGTTTAGAAAAAATTATTTTAGTCGCTTATCCTGTTTTTGCACCAAATACGTCCTGACAAAATCGCAATATGGCTTCCAAAAACACAAGTCTACAGAACTCGCCCTACTGGATCAAAAAGAATATATTCTACAACAGTTCGAACAAAAAATAAAGTGGTCGGAATTTTTGTGGATTTCACACAAGCATTTGACTACATTCACCACGGTATTTTATTTGAAAAATTAAACCATTATGGCATTCGCGGGCTCCCACTCATGTTACTTAAAAGCTATCTGGCGCACAGATGTCAATTTGTTTCGATAAATGATTTAGTATCAGATAAGAAAAATATAATTTCAGGGGTACCACAGGGGAGCATTCTTGGCCCTTTATTGTTCACTTTATATATTAATGACATTGTGCATATCTCCCCAGAAGTTAAGTTTATTATCTATGCAGATGACACGAGTATATTTGTCCCGTCAGCATCAGATGCTATCCTTTCTAATAAAGCTAATGACGTCTTACAGAAGTTAGACAACTGGACAAGTAACAATAAGTTAAAAATAAATGCAACTAAAACAAAAGCCGTAGTTTTTCATTCGAAAGGTCAACAAGTTACTTTGGAGAATAACATTGTATTTAGAGGCTCAGATATAGAAATAGTGACGTCAGTGAAAGTACTTGGGGTACATTTCTCCAGTTCTTTGCAATGGGATGACCACGTCAATTATATTCAATTAAAATTAAGCCGGATAACTGGAATATTCAGCCGTATCCGGTACCTCATCCCCAACTCGGTGAAGTTATTGATATACAAATCACTGTTTAGTTCTTATCTTAGTTATTGCTATTTGGTTTGGGGAACAACTACAGAAACAAACTTAACAAAATTACTGAGGATACAGAAGAAAATACTGAGGCTGATAGACAACGCTATAGTTTCAGCACCTAGCGACCCACTGTTTAAAAAATATAAGATAATCAAAGTGAATGACCTATATCAATACAGACTACTACGAGAGTACTGTCTTAGCTGCAAACGCTCAAACTCTTTGTTTACAGATATGGCGAATCTTTGCTTAAAGGAAAAGGCTTATGAAACTCGAAATACAGAAATGTGGAACGTTCCTTACTTTCGTACTAATTATGGTTTTCAGATGCTTCGATGTACTCTTCCGCGAATTCTAAATAATTACATTAGCAAAGGTATAGATGTGTCTCATTTAAGTGTCGCTGAATTAACGGCTCTTTTTGCTGTATAAGCAATGTAGCAATTATTTGGGTGCAGAAGATTGCAGCAGGTTTCTTTGTTGTATAAGCTATGTATAAAAAGTGTATGATACTGTGATGTCCTTTCAGCTGCTGCCATTGTTCACAAAGGGGGCGGAGGATCCCTCAAGCCGTCATTACGGCTTTTCCCTCCGCCTCCTGTTACACTGTACTGTGACGAAATAAAGCAATCAATCAAATGCATTGATACACACAGTAAATGCACAAGGCAACTCGCAGTAGTACAACAAAGAGAAAGTTTCACAACGGCTAACCCTAGGTGATTAATTATTTAACAAGGCATTTTTAAAATGTATGGGGTCCTGGATGCTTGTCACAGACCCAGGAGGCTGGTTCCATTCTCCAGCAGTCATGAGCAAAAATGGCAATGAATGGGTGATTGTGTTACTCTTGGGCACCTGGACCTTCTGACGATGGTCGAGACGCGCTCATATAAAAGATGCGGCACGTATCAACAGTGAAAACACATGGGGGTTATGATGATAAATCTTATGATAAAGACGTAATCGAGAATGTTTCCTCCGAACAGCAAGTAAATGAAGTTGTAATGATGCTTTCATCGAAGTTACGCTGGATGTTCTGTGATAATTAGATAAGATTAAACGGGCAGCACGGTTTTGTATCGCCTCTATGTTTTGCGTTAATGTAATGAGGTGGGGGTCCCACAGCGCTGGCGCATACTCAAGCTGTGGGCGAACGTACGTGGTGTATAGGAGTAGTTTAGCAGAGGATGGTAGTGTGTGAAAGTTTTTACGGAGGTAACCGAGAGTACGGTTTGCTTTAGTTGTGATATGTTCGATGTGTTTATGCCAAGATAAGTTGTTGGTTATATGCACACCTAAGTACTTATACGATGTTACTGATTGTAATGGTTGGTTATTTATGAGATGGGCAGGGTGTGCATTGTTAGTACGAGAAATTCGCACAACCTTGCACTTACTAATATTTAATTCCATATGCCAAATACGGCACCACTCATGCACAGTGTTCAGATCATTCCGAAGAATCGCGAAGTCAGTCGTGCTAGGTATTTTACGGTAGATTACACAATCATCTGCAAACAAAGAAATATGTGAGAGAATGTTAGTAGGCAAGTGATTTATGTATATTAGAAATAGTAACGGTCCGTGTATGGAGCCTTGTGGCACACCAGACAAGACAGGTGTCGTAGGTGACGCTATGTCGTTTGCAAAAGCGAATTGAACGCGGTTAGTCAGGAAGGCTTCAATCCATTTAACTAAAGCAGGGTCGATGTTAAGTATTTGTAGTTTATGTGAGAGTAGGTAGTGATTTACTTTGTCAAAAGCCCTAGCAAAATCAAGGTGCACACAGTCAGTAAGAAAACCACAATCAACATTATTCTGCAAATCATTAGTGAACAGTAGAAGTTGAGTATCACCCGACATTTTTTTACGAAATCCATGTTGAAACGGAGTAAATAAATTGCTATTCTCAAGGAAACGTGCAAGGTGTGTATATATGACATGTTCCATTATTTTGCATGATACTGATGTAAGTGATATTGGTCTGTAATTTGTGATATTGGTCTGTAATAAGTGATATTGGTCTTTAACCGGATTTATAAATGGTAACGACTTTTCCTGTTTTCCAATCCGTTGGTAATGATCCAGTAGTAAGCGACTGGGTGAAAATGCATTCTAATATGATAGACTAGTATTCCTTAGTGCTTTTAAAAAATTAAGTTTATTTCGTCTACACTACAAGAAGAACACACTTTTAACTTGTTGATTATGGCGCGAATACGAGCAGAATTAAATGTAATGTGCTCCATTGGAGTGGGGTTATATTGACGAATGAGTGTGTAATTATTAATCAATGAGCGTGAAAAGGAATTTACAAATGTGTCGTTTAACATAGCTGCTCAGTAAATATCAGGCACTGAGGCGCCAGATGGTGTAGTAAGCGATATTTTGTTTCTATGTTTTTCCTTAACAGTATTCCAAAAACGTTTTGGGTTTGTTTTAAGTATGTTAGGAAGCGTCGTGTTATAAAACAACGTTAGTCTGGTTGTTCTTTGTATGGACAGGCATTGTGCAGCAGCTTCTTTGTACGAGAGCCAGCGATCCGGAGTGTTAAAGGTTTTAGCCTTACGGTACAGTCGCTTTTTCTTGTTGCTCAATCGATTAAGCTGAATATTAAATCAGGGAGCTGAGCTGCTACAGCGCACACGTCGTAGGGGAATACAACGTTTGATAGCTTCCTGAAGTTTCTTCTTAAACATGCACCAGTTCACTTCAACGGTGCGTTCGAGATGGCCAGATAAGAAATCTTCCATGAAATAAGTAGTTAGGCGTTTATGGCTGTTTAGTTGGCTTTCT
>NC_051181.1:80278460-80297824 GCF_013339695.2 Rhipicephalus sanguineus | reverse complement strand
CCTCGCCAATACCCGGAAAAAACGTCCAAGAAAAGGTGCGATAGAATTCGTCGATACCATTTCTTGCATCGTAATTTATTTTATTTCACTTATTTGAAAATACGCAACTATAACCGAGGTTCTATCATAGTGGATTTATATTAGTTGTGGTTTTTAAAGTTGCAAACACTAAAAAAAATTACCAAACGAAAACGATACTGCCTAATGCGACTTCTGAGCACAGCTTGGTGTTGGGGCAAGGCCAAATGTGTTTGAAGTGTTGGCTTTCCGCAGGACATCGACTATGCTCTAAATCATAATTTTAACACGAAAGTGTTTTATGCCGGGGTCCACCACGGCTCCACTGACGTATTTCCGTTACGGATATGACGTTGTAAAATATAAAGAATAACAGTGGGCAAAAAAAAACAGAAGAAAAAGTTCCATCACCGGGAATCGAACTTACGACCCCTCGCTCCGCAGCACGCAGCACGAAATGATTCGGCCACGGACGGCATGGTCTTCGCAATGCTAACGGCGAGCTATTTATATGCACTATTTGCCGGTGGCGGTACTCAGAGATCGGTGTTACAGTGTGTTTTCGTTATCACTAGCGAGATGGCGCGAAGGGCTCGTAGAGCGTTTAGCAGAGCGCGCTTTAAAAGTCGCTGCCGTTGCGACAAGCGCCCGCCTCTACAGGGCGCGGTCGCTCGTCCGTGCACTTATCTCGTGATCGCGGTGGTTCGTACGTCTTGCGTTGAGAGCACGAAAGTCACTTGGCTCACTGCAGCGGCCGCTTTTGCGAAAGGAGCGCGGTGCTCACGCAGAAATAAGGTTACAAATGTGACAGTTTCGCTCTCATCCTGTGTATGTTCGTTCCGTGCGTCCGTTCTGCTTGAGCAGTGCGTTGCAAGTTTCGAGCTGCTTGCCGTTCTTCGCGTGTCATTACAATTTGGTGCAGTAGCATTCATTCATTCGGCCTTGGGCGAAAGAATGCACAACAAACGCTCAACTACGTCTGTGAAGACACGTTTCACTTTCGTGTTATACCGATTCCTATGACAGAGAGATCAGCCATGTTTTTTTTGTGAAGTAGGGCAGCACCCACTACGCCATTATTCGTCTTTCTGCGGATAAGCGAGGTACCCACTACACATCTGTAAGGTAGTACGTGCACTTTGTTGATGCTGCATGTGGCTGATGACGTTGAATGAAGGAAAGAAGATGGCTTTTAAGAGCTCGTTTTTATTTGTTAGACACAATATTAATGGGAACTAACAGACAACAATGCCAAGGAAAGTATAGGGGATGTTATTTGTATTAATTAGGATATAAATGTGAAGAAAGTAAAGAGGACGGAAAGATAACTTGCCGCCTGCAGGGACCGAACTTGCGACCTTCGAATAACGCGTCCGATGCTGTACCACTGAGGTACGGCTGGTCATGACCAACGGCGTAGCTCAGTAGGACTGAGGGTGTCAAGTTTCGAGAGCACTTTTACTGAGGGTGTCAAGTTTCGAGAGAGCGTCCCGTAAGAAACGATTGTTTTTTTTCGTTATGTCGCTTTTCATGCAGGGCAAGTTGGACTTCGAGACTGTTATAAAAAGTCTGGATTACCTCGAGCAAGTAACCAAGGAGACATTGCGGCTCTACCCTCCGGGTCTTACGTAAGCTTGTCATTAACAATGCTACGAATTTTCTTCATAGCCACAACAGGACACAAATTATCTCTCTCTCTACAGGGAAGTTGTATGTAGACAAAATCAAAATTTGTCCGTCTATGCGCGCAAAAATTCCTAGCGCGCATATGCCACATAGAATTGGGCAAGCCCCACTACTCACTACAGGTCCACTCAAATGATGAAGTCGTCCGCGGGCAAAAGGCGTATGTCTCAAAGAAATTGCGCAAATTCCACTGCTCACCTCTGTGTCATTAAAGATGAAGACACGGGCGGCAAGCACCAATTAATGTATCTGGTCAGACGTAGCCAATAACTGAGAAAGGCTTTAATATGAACCGTCGGAATTGACCAGTGATAAACACTGGGGCCGCACGTATCAGCTTTGCGGGTTAACCATCTGTACCGAGCGCTCGGATGGTGATTTTTTTAAACGGTGGTGCTGCTAAGCTTCTCTGCAGACAATGCGTAGTCATCAGAAAACTATCATCGTCATGATCGGCCTTCTTCATCTTCTGCTCGCTCCCCGAACACGTGCACCCGGCTGCTATATTTCCTCTTCGTCCTCTTCTTCATCTTCGGCTTCGCTCCCAGAACACATGCGCATATTTGTACGGCGTGGGATGCAACAACCCTGATGGGCGAGAGAACGAGTACAGAGAGATAGAAAGAAAGAAAACGAAATTCTTGCCGAAAAAAAAAATTATCGGCGAGGCGCGATTCGAACCCGCGTACCCACGATTCGAAAGCGAGCGTCGTAACCACTCGGCTATCCAGGCACGCTAGCAGATCATAGCATAAGCTTGTATAGTATAGCATAGCAACGGTGTGGGTAAGGGAAGTTAGGGCGAGGAGGAGAGATGTGAGGGTGAGTGGGATAGATAGGAGGAGGGGAGAAAGAAAGGAAAAAAGAGAAATAAATACAGACAAAGACACATAGAAAAAACAGAGAGGTGAGAGAAAAAGAGAGACGAAGAAAGAGAGGGAAAACTACAGAGAAATAAAGATGCCGCACAGCTCCGCAATTTCTTCAGGCTTGCCACCGCTAGTGCGAAGCTGCCTTCATCTTTTTTTATCTTTTTTCTTTTGCATCCCTTCACTTCCCTGGTCGCGGTGAAAGAACACCACGATGCCGAGCGCTTGCTCATGGAGTGCGGCACACTCTCTGCGCATTATAGTGCCGGCGAAATGTGTACCTACACAAAGCCGCGCCTGCGCATTCTGCAGCTTCGTGACGAGACAAGCCAAGGATGACTTCGCCTACAAGGGCACACAGTTCAAGGCCGGGACGTGCTTCATGGTGCCGTTATACCAGATCCAGAGGGACCCACGCTTCTGGCCTGAACCTCTGCAGTTCAACCCTGGCAGGTGGGATAGTGTTTTTTTGTAATGCGAAGCATTTCTTAGCGAACTTCTGCGACTTTGAGCGTATCTATCTATCTATCTATCTATCTATCTATCTATCTATCTATCTATCTATCTATCTATCTATCTATCTATCGCTATCTATCTATCTATCATTATCTATCTATCTATCTATCTATCTATCTATCTATCTATCTATCTATCTATCTATCTATCTATCTATCTATCTATCTATCTATCTATCTATCTATCTATCTATCTATCTATCTATCTATCTATCTATCTATCTATCTATCTATCTATCTATCTATCTATCTATCTAGCCGCCTACGACTTTGTGCTCTGCTGGTCGCTTGGTTAATCGAATGTAAACCAAAATTGGTATGGCATAACATGACTGTATGACGAACATAAATGACAAGTCATAACATGAAAATCATGACACACATGTCTTGTACAGCATGATTTACATGCCACGCTCATGGTGCGCTGGCGGCCGTTTCGCTAGCTTGACGTATACACCAAAATTCGTATCTTGTGACGTCACTGTGTGACGAACATAAATGACACGAGTTAACATGAAAATCATGACACGCATGTCATGTACAGCATGACTTACGTGTCACGCTCATGGTGCGCTGGCGGCCGTTTTTTTCCTGCGCGAAGTAACTGAAACTCGCGCTTCCTAGTTGACTTGAGCTACAGCCGAAATGCACGGAATTATTTAGGATTTCAGCACATATGGCGGCGAGACCGTGTCGAGTTGTTAAGTTGTGTTTCGATAACAAATAAGCGCCGACCTGGTTCAGGGGTACTATGCAGGATGGCCCGAGTTTGGCGAAACTCGGAGTCTTTCAGAGCTCTGGCGACACCTCCTTTTGAACGAGCTAACAATAGGAAAAGGTAGATCCATTCCTCAGCGCGCACTGCATTCCATTGGTTACGATGGAACGCGGCGTCATGTCAAGGACGGTCGACAAACTTGGGTGGTGTCTTGAAACCAGAGGCATCTTCTTTCACTTGTTTGTCGTTCCACTGAGTGCAGAAGTGCACCCCTGGAAGAAAAGTGCCAGAAACTTTTACTAACGATACTTTTACCGGCACGGGCTGTTTAAGCTCATTTTCAAGCATTTAATGTCTGCACTAAGTATCCTTTAGAATAATCAGCACCGTGGCCTCTGAGATTAGCTCCGGCCGAGCACCTTACAACACCGCGGCCGGAGCTAATCGCCGAGACCACGTGTATAATCATCATGATTGGCCTGTTCATTCTAGCGCGTTGCTCAGCCAGCGCACGCCCTCTTCGTACTCCTCTTCATCATCTGCTCGCTCCCCGAGCACGTGCGCCCGGCTGATTAGCTCATTGGCTGGGCGGTATACCTAGCTAATTAAGTGAGAACATGCTATGAACAAGCTAATTAAGCCAGATCATGCTAAGACCGAGCTAATTAAGCCACGCCTTACTACGATCATGCGAATGAAACAGTGCAGAGCTAAGGTCGAGCTAAATAAGGCCATGCTAATTAACATGACAGTCATGAGTTGAACTGGGGCCTTCTCATAATCAACGAGTTTGTACCCGAGTTCGCGCGTCAATCAGTCTGATTGACAGACGCCCGCGGCGAAGATCGGGTCCGCCCACCGCGTTTGCTCTTGCCGAGGAGCAGTGCTCACGCCGCCACGCCAGCGAGAGGCACGATTCATCTATGAGATTAATCGCACAGACTATGCACACACGCACGAAGAACTAAAGGTTATATCATCACGTAACTACGATGTCTCGCATTCAATTTCACCGCGCTCCCAACGTACCACTCACAATCATGAAGCAAGCGCCCTTGTTGGCATTTGCGGCGAGAAATGTTACTATTTATTGTTTGTGGAGACATTGTTTCTAGCGATTCGTTGCTACAAAAAATCTTCAGACGTGTAATGTAAGTAGCAGTAATCTGTCCAATTATTTATCTGTGTTATTCGATAGAAGCGAAACGAGCTGCACGAGAGTGCCGTGTGTGCGCCCTTGTTGCCTTCGGGAGTGGAAATTTCCATGCTGCAGGTGGAAGGAAAGAACTTGCCCGAAAGAGAACGAACGCACACGAACGCACCTGTAGGAGGCGCGATGTTCAGTTGGTAAAAAAAATAGCGCGACCATCACGCTGACATCGTTGCACTGTTGAAATGTAGACTGAATGGCGGCGCTGACGCGTTCGCACGCGGCGTTTTCTTGAAAACCGCCGCAAATGCCGCGCATGCGTTTGTGACGCCATGTTCATTCTTGCAGCCGTTTTTATCAACGCTGCTGTCGCGCGCTCCGCACTGTCTTCCTGTCCTGACCGCTGTAGTGCGAGCTCGGAGCAAACTCGTGTTCCAGAGAAGCTCGGGCCATCCTACATAGCAACCCAGGTGCCTCTGTTTTATTGAATTCGAAAGTATTCGCCTCGACAGCTAAACCAATGTGGTTCACTATATGTCTGAACGTGTAGAGAGCTTTCAAAGACGATAGTCTTTAAAAGCTCTATACACCCCGGTGGCGGTCCGCCAACGCACGCGGAGGCTGTCGGTGGAGGCCGCGTTCTCATTACTGTGTATTAAGGCGAAAGCATTTAATGTCTCATACTCGCGGTGTCCGTCCGACCGCCGCCGTCCGTCCGTGCCCTGGAAGGTGCCAGCTGTGGCTTCTCCCCCTCACACTCTCTCAGCAATCACGTGATGGCACGGCGGCGCATAGCAACAGATGTGCGTTGCTCCTTCCAACGCGCGTTGCGTAACTGTTGCGCAACGCGGCGGCGGCGTCCATCGGCGGCATCCGTCGGCGGAGTCTAATGGCGCCACAGGCTTTCACCGAACACACCTTGGAATTTACAAAGTGTCCTTCAAATTTTAGGGGCGAAGCTCCTTAAGGCGGCACCCGTTCGTCCCTCGTAGTAGGGCGTAACCAGTCGTAACGCTAGTACCAGATCTTGACCTCCAAGGTGGTGCCGGTGGGAGATTTTTCCTGTGCGTGTTGAACAATAAAAAATCGCAGCGTGCGCGTTAACTAAAAGCCGAATTCTTCTGTCTCTCATTCCCCATTAGCAGCCATTGGCATGTTCAGTAGGAAACGTTAGTAGAAGTAGAAGTGTAAGTGTTAGCTAAAAGCCAACTTCTTCTGTGTCTCATTCCCATTAGCAGCCATTGTTTACCTCCAAGGTAGTGCCTGGTGAGATTTCTCCTGCGCGTGATTTAAACAATAAAAATTTGTTCAAAACGCCGTTGATTGATGAAATAAACCAACGAAAGACGCCAGATGTTTTCTAAAAGTGCAAAACGAAAGAACGCCAGATTTTCTAACAGCAAACGAAAAGACGCAGCTGCTTAACGAAAGAGCCAGGATGTTTTCTAAAGCAATGGTTTTCTAAACAATGAAAATTCACAGCGTACATGTAAAATTAAAAGGAGCTGCAAGTCGTCATAACTCACCGAACCTTTAGTAATAAACGCGCCCGATCTCACGTCGGTGATGATGTACTGGGCAGAATTCACGGAAGATTCACGGTTTACCGATGAACCTCCGCAGCTTCGCCCACTAATCATCATTCACTCCGTGGATATGCTGTGATTTTTTTAAATCCCTGGCATTTCCATAGCATGTGTTCCAAGGTAGCTCGTGCATCACAATCTCTGCATTGATCGGTCGCGTATATATCTGGATGTATAACATGTAGTAGTACCGGACTCTTATATGACTAGGTTTGCAACTAACTGTCGCCATTGGACAGACGGCGACTTGAGGAGTTTAGGGTGAGGTGGTGGGTAAACGCACCTCTGCAATTTATAATGTTTAGTAATGTTATTGAATGTAGTCATTCTCTCCTCCCGCACATCGGGAGACGAGGGATCCACGAGCTACGTAGTATGCTGCCTCGTTAGGGTTGACCTATCCCGTAGGGCCGTTTGTGTGGGCTGGGAACCATAGAATGTAGACACATCTGTCGTAATGCATTGTTTTGCCTGTTCTAAGAATACCAGTGCCCTCAGGGGAAATTCTGCCATTCGCAAAGTTTGCGTTCTGCCGTTTGTGAATCGCTGATTATATAATAGGCGTCAGTTTGTGCTATGGCGATAGCAATCTTTATAAAAACGGTACTGTCAAGTTTTCAGCTGAACAACTCGGCAGTTGGAATGGACATTACAATACAGTGAATAACAACTCATGACGTGTCTAAATCGGTTCAAATTGGTGCATTCCCTCTGAAATATGCCGCTGAATTGTGAGAACCTTTGAAAAATCCCATAATAATTGTAATTATTGCACTTATGCAGAAAGTTCATGTAATAATAAATTTGTTCGCGCTTTATTATCTAACAGGTCCAATCCACGTAAGCCCAATATCAGCCATTGGTGCACATTTGTGCATTTGTAAATTTCGCTATTTTGTTCTTTATTTTATTTGGCTACTGTCGAGCGAATGAGATATACACTTTTAATAAAAAAAAGAATATGTGTGACTCTTTTCGGGTAGTCCTGACTTGCCAGTTTTAAAGAGGAACGTTAACTCTCTTGTGGGTCACACGACTCTCAGAATAGAGTAGTGATGAGTACAATGATGAGTACAACAAGAGTTGACGTGCCTCTTTAAAGAGAGTCATACGTGGCAAGTCAGGAGTACCCAAAAGGAGTCACACATACTCTTTTTTTTTTCTCAGGGTGTATACAGCACCGCAGCTACACATTTATTTATGTTCCACAGCACAAAAAATAGAAAACGAACCACTAAGATATTTAAACAGGTACACAAATCGAATAGGAAACTGGAACAGATATAAAGAATATAAGGAATGTAAAGCTTTGTGCGATTGAAGATAAAATAAATGAAATGAAATGAAATATAATATGAAAATGAAAAGATCACTGGCAACACTTCACTTTGCCTGCAACGTTCACAAGCCCGCGTTTCTGTCCACAGTTGAATTCACTGTACACATGATAACACGTGAAATTCATATATAAATAGTTTTTCTTGGAAATATAACGTTATGAAACATAACTTTTATGAAAGTTTCGCGCATCGAATAAAAATTGTGCTTCCTACAGTTATTAGAATTTTGCTTTATAATTGCTTATATTCTTTCTTCTTATTATTATTTTCTTCCCTATGTTCCGGAACATTTTAGTCTCACTCCCCATCCCTATACAAAGTAGCACGCCAGCGGTTATATACACGCCGGGAAAAAACCTCTGTTTTTCTAATAAAGAGTCTCTCTTTCTCTCTGTCTCCCAAATGAAGCAAATTTCATTCGCATCGACCCTGTGGCTGTCCGCGAAAACGATGCCGACTTTTTACGTGTCTTGAGTAGGCAGACCGGGTGTTCGCCCCAAACTGTGCTTTAGCTATCCTATAAGAGGGGCTAGTCATTCTGTTGACGTGTTTTTATGCGAAGCTTTTATAATTCACAGATCTAAGTGGCGACGACGTAGGCGCAAAACCCGGTGCCGGCGCGCGTACAGAAACGAGGGCCTCGAAGGTACACCGGTCACATGCGTATCTACATGCTCCGTTTTCGAATACTGCAGCCGTTTTTGAATCTGATCTTTTACAGAGGTGACGTTCACACATACGACTAGCGCCGGTCGCGCGACCAGGTTAGTCGCAAAGCGACTGCTTTTTCTCAGTCGCGAGACTGCATTAGCAAACCTCTAAATCAATCACATGCGTCAGAAATGGACGTCAGCTTATTTTACAGGGCAATGCGAGGAGACGCGTCTTCAGTGCGGCGACGGGTATAAGACGCACGTAGGTGTGAACATACGTCACCTTGAGTCACTTTTTGGTCGCCAGGCGTGAATAGTCGCGTGACCGGTGCTAGTCGCAGGCGCGAATGAGCCTCAAGTGTTTCGGTGCATGCTCTTCCAGGTTTGCCCCCGAAAACGACGCTGAGCTGATAAAGGCTGCGTATATGCCTTTCGGCGTGGGGCCGCGAAACTGCGTCGGCAAAAGCATGGCCATGCTAAAGCTGAAACTGGCGATGGCAAAGCTGGTGCTCAAGTACCGCCTGGAGCTTGGCCCTTCGCAAATGGTAAGACGCAAAATGCCTGCAATAAGACGGAAAGGCGGGCTAGTTGGTTTGGCTGCATAGTAGAAAATTTGCGCCGAGGACACAGCGAAAAAACGTACACAAGGACTAGCGCAGACTAACAACTGAACTTTATTCCATAAGAAAGCACATCTATACATTCCCGATAACCACCTCATAATCACTGCGCATGACCAACACGGCACAGCATATCCCTTTGCATAAAAACGATAAAACAAAAGAACCGATGCACTGTCACATCTTGCTTGGCAAGTTAATTTCGTCTTCATTCAATGCAGATGGACAAATGACTAACACAGGCGTCTTCAAGTCTGGAGATATGCCAAGCTTCTACAGCCTCGCTTGTTGTGTAAACAGTTCAGGGGAGTCTCAAACCACCCGCCCTGATTACTCTAGTGATTCTTACTGACCTGGCCCTTACGTGCTCGAATGATCGCTTGAATCGCCGTTGTGCCCCCGTTTACTGAATGGAATCAGTTTTAATACCGACACTTGTTTTCGTAATTAAGTACACGTAGAGCGTTCTTAGTTCATTGTCCTGTTTGGTCTTATTATTTTGCGCAAGCATTGCCTTACAGGAATTGGTCCTATAACAGCCGAGTCTAATTTTTACTGCCTAGTCTTTCGGTGTTTACCGTTATTATACATGCAGCAGCAACTAAGCAGATGAAGAAATAGCACGTATTATTTAAAATAAAAATGAAATATTTCAGTTCATACCGCACGTGTCCATAGCGCCCTTCCGCATAGCGCAATTGTAATGAGCTAAATAATTCCACAGTCGATTAAGCCAAGGAAAGCGTAAGGAACATTGCTTGTTCTCTTTTACCGTAGTGTAGCAGTTTTCACATAAAATGAAACGAATTAAAGTGGACCAAAAACACACCTTTTGCCGTTGGTGGGGTCCGAACCCACAACCTTCTAATTACGCCTCCGAAGCTCTACCAGTTGAGCTACGACAGTGGTTGTTGCCCCGTCCACTTCGTTCCCATGAGTTACGCGCGTCGTGTCGGCATCCAAAATAATGTGACGTCATCACAGGACGTCTTCGCTTGGTGAAAAGTGGGCCGATCCCGGAGGCATGGCAGCACGACGCGAGTTGCAGAAAGCTTCAGGGGGTGGGCGGTGAGATGAATACTATCGAATGAGAAGAAAAAAGATGGCTTTTCGCCTTCGAGTCGTGTTACGCGAATTCGTGAGAGGATGTGTGAATGTTTGTTGACGCATGGATGCATCGAAACGAAATATACATGGAACCTTAGCCGTACACAGCTTCGCCATAAAATGAAACTGCTTCATCAGCAACGCTAAGAATATCTTTCGACAGCATGGCTGTAGTCTCCAGGATCTCAACAGCACATGCAGAGAAAGGCGCCTGTGCGATCTTGGAGGTGACTGGTAGACGCGTGTCGGCATGTACGACCGTCATAAATGCGGCGTGCAACACTTGCATCTCGGAGGCCGATGTATGATGCTACAGAATATTGGTCAAAGTTGCACTGCGGACAAACAATGCTAAAATATTACTATCAATTACTATCTGCTTGAACTGAGAGAGACGCTGTGACAATGTTCTGACAATTCTACCCTCTTTCTTTTTGGTTTGCTTACAGGGTCAAATGGACATCAATTCACGTGCGATGGTGTCGACACCTGCGAGAGGACCGTGGATCATCATTCGTCACATCAGTAACCGCCTATAGTAATGTTTAATCATGAACGTTTACGAACTAGCCCAACTCGCGATGTGGTTGCCTGTTGCAACGTCCGTGTCTGAAACTTTCGCAGCGAACATGTCATCCACACTCCAAGGGCACGTATACCTACAGGCGGTGACACACGAATTGGCGATCATGAAATGGCGCTGGCCCTACCATTTTGACGCTTCGCTGTAAAGCAATCTTCCCTATCGCTGTGAACGGCCGTATGCTTACCGCAAGGTCACCGGCGTAGCCAGGGGGGAGGGTTTACCACCTTTCCTCCCCCCCTGGCTATGCCAGTTTCGGGCAGAGCCCGAAATTTGTCAATTTTGCGTGTGTATATTGGTGGGACACGGCCGCGTCTGAGCCTTAGCAGTCTGTCCATGGCAAGGTCCTGCTGGGCCTTGCTATGCCATCGGCGTCCACGCCCAGCCCCGGTCATGGCCTGCAGCGTCCGGGCAGTGCCCAGCCCCGAGCACCAACCAAAGCATGCGCCACGAACCACACGCGCACCTCGTCGTCATCTGTTTCTTCTCAGCAGCGTCCCGCTGGTTGCATTCCCATTCATGAGTACGTCCCATTGATGAGTAATAAATTATATCCTCGTTACTTACCACTCGTAAGAGCATCCTAAGCATCGTTTCGTTGTTTTAAATGACGAAGGTGTATTTGATTGGAGTAAGAATATAGATAGCATCGCACTTGTGACAGAGCATCGATCAGTTCGACCACTATTCGAGTTTTAACGAGGTTTCATTACAACCACCTTCATCGTCATCGTCATCACGATCATCATCTTATTCTTCGCGTATGCCACGGTGGGGTACTAGTAGCAGAGGATTTCATAAATGTAGAGAAAGAGAACAACACGAGTAACTTTAGATTTTCCGTCCACCCAATTCTGAGCTATACGCATTTTCGTACCTTTGTAATACACACTTGCGTACTAACTGCAATGCCAGTCATTGAAGCGATGTGATGGAAGCGGCTTTGCTTTCGCCCTACGCAATATAAGACAGATCCCCATTAAAATATTACATCATATGTAGGTCACTGCAAATGCAAAACGTCAGAGTTTCGCCGCAAGGCGGAAACAATGAATGCGACAGTGACAAATTAGAATTTTATACGAAGTAAGGTTAGTAACTCGTTGAGGAAAGCGGCCGCTGCAGCGATCGAAGTGACCTTTTGTGTTTTCTATAACTTGAACGCAAGATCTGCGATGAGAGTACAAGACGTACAAAGATATGACCCGTATGCTGACCTCCGCTACAGGTACGGCGCGTGCGACCGCGGGCGACCACGCCCGATCGGTCAAAGTACGCATTCCCTGCCGGAGCCACGCAACCACCCTTCTGACTCCTTCTCCACGGGCCTTTCGCGCGACAAAAGCCGGCCGGCAGGTTTCCTCTCTGCATGAGCAGCGATCGTCGGCTGCCCTCACACGCTTTCACTCGCACATAAAACATACGACATGACGGGAGACGTTATCGATTTGGACTTAATACGGAACATCACGGCGACGGCAAGAATGATCATCGAGTGTCCACATAATTGCTATCGCAACAATAAATTGCGGCAGATCCAACGCACCCTGCTCTAATCTAAGTACAGCGAAGCTTATCATATCTGGGCGTCGTTTCGAAATCCAGTGCTCAGATGCACACGGCCCTACAATAAGCACACATGTTTTCCTGGGCTCCATCCACCCTCCTTTTTGGTAACGCCGTCTGATGTGCACGAGGTCGACGATCATTTATGAACGACCGCGCCTCAGAGGCGCTCCTTAAATACGCAACGACCGGAAGTGAAAAGCGCAAGTGAACGTGACACCGGTAGTCAATAAATGAAAGACACCAAGACTTGTGCGTGGCGCATTCGGGTGGTCGTTTGAGAGCGTTCTGACTGTGTTCGAAGACGGTGAATTCAACAGATTGAAGCTCTGCAACGAGAACAAGCAGGTATGCAAGTCATGATCCCCGTTCCTGATCATGTATTGGCCAGCTAATTTTAGTAGTAACGCTTAGTTGCTCTTTTACATCAATATTTCAGAGCCTCCGGAGCGCTCTGAAACAACCACCCGAATGCACCATTAAAAGCAGCGGCCCGCACCAGCACTAAAGGTCAATAAAACCTGGGGATGTTCACAATGAAAGCTTTGATTTAAAATATGTCCAACAGTTACACGAATTAATAAGAACAAACCAAAAATTCTGTAGGGTAAAGTGAGGCGAAAGAAAAAAGGTGCATGATGTTTTGACGTACACTCGCATGCTGAAACCGGCACACATTTCTGTGTGGATGCTGAACGCACGCAGTTCTCAGTTTTCCAGTGCACCGCGGACAAACATAAACATAGTTGGTAGAAAGGAAGCGTAAGGTGTGATTATTTACGTGGCTGCGGCTGATGATTTTACCATCGTAGAGACCTCAACCTTTGTAATTCATAGAGCTTGCTACAAAATTTCTTAAGCAGGAACTCCGGCGCTATTTACAAGAACGACAACTATATAATATGACGTCGTTCATGGATGAGGATAGCATAAAGAAATGAGGGAGGCTGCCCGAAAAGTGGTCCCATTTAACTACCCTACGCTGAGGCGTGAAGAAGGAAGGATAGAAAGACGAGAGGCGTTAAGATGTGCCAAGCGCTCAAGAAGCGCAAAGATGTCTTCACTGCCGGGCGGACTGACCAGCGATGGGAACCGCACTCGAATGGCACCTGCATGGACAGCGAAAGATCGTGAAGTCTTCGCAATGCGCTGAAGTTGGTGCTATCGGGTGCACATAAATGGCAGAAGTCTGTGGAGTGGCACCGGAATATATTCCGAAATAGCTACCGTGTGGAGCAAACCATGGATTTTCGAAAACTGAGTACCGTTGTCATGACTTTCTTTTCAGGCGAAGTGCCTTATCAGATGAAATACCTGCAAAACGCGGCCTGCGGTACAAAACTTCACGTTACCTTAATAAAAAATTATTCTCATAAAGCTGGCCCTCCTGTCTATAAAAAAATTAGAGATAATCAAGGATATTTAAGATGCCTCTTTCTAGCATTTGCCGCTAATTTGCGTATGGAATTTTTGTTTTCGTGCACACAGTTACGCCCCCAAATATGCTTTTGTACTTTGAGCTTTTGAGGCTCTTGTTATAATGGCATATATAAAATATGTCGCAGTTCCAAATTCAAAGTTCCCATGATTTGAATCGAATACTTTTTCTTGATCATACGATAGACATATACAAATGCAGATTTTGGCCCACGTACTATACAACTGTAGAACTCGATATATCGTATTTATTCCTTACCACTGAAACGTAATCTGCTACTGTGAGCGAAAATTTATTCAAATATACAATTTGCTTTACTTTTACACTTTTTTTTGTTTCCTTGTGTTCATTACCATGTTACCTGCTTTAATTTATTTGCTCGCCTTTGTCCTGTTTATGCTAATTTGCCATTTTCACTACACCTGAAGCCCTTCCATAGGATTTCAGTATATGTAAATAAGTGATAAATAAATTAACGCTGTTGACACAATATTGAACTGATATAGCGACAGCGCGGGTCTTCAAATGCGCATGCCTCATTGTAATGTTTAGTCATTTTTGCCTCCACTGTTTGGGCATTTTGTGACTGTGTTCAACTAACAGCTGACCGACCGACCGACTAGCTGAGATGTAGAGAAAGTATATTTTTTAGCCGGTAATAATGAGTTCTCAGTTTAGGACCTGACTCAATGAATTCCGTGGATGAATTCAGCCAGGTGTCTAAACTCAGCCAAAGGGGCAAAGGAACACCGTAGCGGATCCTACAAGAGGGAAGGGGCTCGTGTCCGGAGGCCCTAACTCGCCTCGTTCCCACCTCTCTCCCGCAGGTTTGCTCCCGACGCCCCATGCTTTCGGAAAAGTACACAGAACTAGATTGTTAGCATAAATGTCGCATCTAACTGTGAGACCACCAGTGTGTTTATATACGTCATAGAACCATACTTCACTCAGAAGTTCTTCCTTTGTATTTCTGGTTGGTAGATCATTCAGATAACCTTCGAAAGGTGTTGCTTGACACCGTTGATCTGGAAGTTAATGTTTGTCAAAGCACGAAATGCGCGTCACTAGAGGAGTGGTGTGATAACGCGTCAACGTGAATCAGCTTTTTTGGTTGTGCTTAAAGAAGCGCTGCCACTTGCTGCTGATACCAGCGTGGACTGTAATAACAAACGAGAAGTTACGGCCTCAGTACATGCTTCATCGATAAATAAGGAGAGTGAAGCAAGTACAAGATTACTGAACACATCGTAAGACACCAAAAAGACCGGTCAACCAAACTCAATATCTTAGTGTCAAATTCAACTAGTAAAAAGCTCACAGGGTCCCTTATTCATTCGCCTGCGATGTCTCGAAGGCGAAAGCCATCTTGTTTTTCTTCTCAGTCGATGCACTGATCCTTCCCCGCCCCCTGCGAAAGCTTTTTGCACCTCACTTGGTTTTGCACTGCCTCCGTGATCGGCCCACCTTTGACCAAGCGACGGTGTCATGTGATAAGGTCATTGTGTGACGTCATAGTGACGTCACAAATTCCGGCGATTCGTTACGTCATAATGACCTCACGTGGTGATGTCATCATGTGATTATGATTTTTCGCGTCACTGATGTCGATGCCGACGGTCAATTTTCGCGTTTTATGACGGATCTAAAGCTCTCGCCTTAAAATAAGATTGTGGGAGTTTTGAGCCCCGCAGAAATGGACGACGTGCTACTTCACTGCACCACAGCTTCGGTCATATACGCTGGGCGGCTTAGGAAGATGCGAAACGAAACTTGGTTCACTTGAATTCGCAAGAGCAATATAAATATATATCTTGAGAGAGCGCATGCTTGGCATGTTGGTAATCCATGTTTCACTTTTTCAGCGCACAAATGGACAAGACGAAAAGCGACAAGCAGCGCTGTGCACGCGTCGCTTTTCGTCCTTGTTCATTTGTGCGCTCAAAAAGTGAAACATAAATATATATGTTACTCAATATGGGCTTTCCTTTAAATGGAAAGTAGTGAAGAACCTTATATAATAAAGAGGAGAGAGAAAAGGATTTAAAGAAAGGCAGGAGGTTAATCAGGGCAGAGCCCGGTAGGCTACCCTGCACTGGGGAAGGGGGAGAGGGGCAAGGAAAGATATAGAGGAGGAAAGGAAAGTCACTGTTGCAGCCGACATGACAGTTCCGCGTTTGATATCACAGACGGTGAATAAGTCCGGTATCCTTAAGAAAACGCAGCAGCGCTGTCGTTGCCTTTCGGAACTGCGATGGGCAGTCCCATGGTCCCAATATCATATTTAGAGCAGTACAGAGGCGAAGCCTCTCGTTTGCGTAAGTCGGGCAGTAACACTAGAGGTGCCCAATAGTTTCATTTTCAGCACGGTTGTTGCACTCGGCGCTATCGGCCATGTCGATCTTAAATGAGTCGATCTTAAATGGCTTCGGTGAATGCTTGCTACACCCAGAGACGCAGACTGTATCTTCCTCCCGAGAAAAACCAGGTTGCAGCCGCAGTCGTAGAGGTGAGCGTAGAGAATACAATCGATGGTATGGGAATTCTGATGTTTGCCACTTCTGCAGTGTTATGCTCTGCGCCAGTTTACTTAAATGTCGAGCCGCGTCAATCCTTGATAAAGATATAGAAACAAGGTTTGTTTCTGCGTGTGCTTTTCTGGCAGCTTCATCGGCGAGGTCGTTGCCGAAGATACCGCAATTACTTGGCAACCACTGAAACACGGCGCTGTGTCCTTATTCAATCGCATAAGGCAACATTTCTCGTATCTCCGACACAGGTTGTTCATAGGATCCGCGACGAAGTGTTGACGAAAGACGTTGTAGAGCCGCCTTTGAGTCGCAGAATACTGCCCATGGATAAGCGGTTGTTGGTTGATATAGTCGACGGCACCTCGCGGGCAACAAGCTTTGAACCAGTCGATGTGCTCACGTGACAAAGCTTGTAAGTGAGATTGATGCGTCGTGATGGGATGACGGTGGCGCTGGTGGAACTGGTCTGTGTGGTAGAGCCATGTGTGTAGACATGAATTCTGTCAGTATAGAAAGTGTGGAAACAGTTTAGAGCTGCTTGCTTCAAGACCAAGGTAGAAAGGTGAGAGCTGACGAAGTTGGAAAAAGACGCCTGTGGTCTTCGTTTTGTCAGGCACGGCAGATGAATTGACACCATTCCTGAAATGTGTAGAATACGCGCTCTCAGCGCATTGATTATGACGTACGCCGTGACCGGATGGTCTCAAGCCAATATAGCTGTTCCGGCTATTGAGGTGCTTCGCGGTAGGCCGAGGCAAACGCGTAGAGCCTGCGCTTGCACGCTCTGGGATGGTCGTATATTCGACATGCAAGGTTTAGAAAGCACGGGAGAGCTTAAGAGCAATAATCCAATAAAACGTGCTTGGTATAGCTGTAGCATGGAACCCAATGGTGGCCCCATCTTTTTTCCGGCGATGAATTTCAGTACGTGGACAACAGACGCAAGTTTAGTTTTAAAGTGAGAAACATGAGGGCTCCAGGAGAGGTCTCGGTCCGCAAAGACACCTAAAAAACGATGTCATCGCTTGTAAGAGATAGACTGGCCATTAACGCATATTGGGTAACTGGTCATCGCTTTTCGCGTAAAGGCCACCAGCGCACATATTTCTGTCGAGATTGCTAGGCCTTGCATGCGAAGATAGCCAGGTGGTTGTGACTCTGCCTTCTGTAGCCTTGTACGAACCAGCATGCGTGTCACTGCTGGGGCCACCGTCGCTGGGGCCCAGACGCAGATGTTATCAGCTTACATCGAGACACTGACTGTTTCCGGTAGCGCTTCCGTGAGGCCAAGTAGGGCAAAGTTGAATAGGACCAGGCTTAAAACGCCGCCTTGCGGGACGCCGCGGCAAATCGCCACGGATGGTCGGAGGTTGGACCATCTTCAGTACCTAAAAGAATTACCTTCATGTCAGGTAACTTCGAATCCATCGAAGTATTCGCCTTCCAAGTTCAATTAATAGAAGCGTGTCTAATATAGCTAGATCGGAAACGCTCTCATGAGCACCTTTGGGCGCGCCTGTACCTGGGCACGCCTGTACCTTCTTTCAGCACGTCGACGTAACGCAGGAAGCCTTTCTAATTCAATATCAGCCTCCGTACGCTTCGGTGAATGTGTGAAACAACGCGTACAATCTTGCATTGCATCTGCACTTATAACCTGCGCGAGCAATCATTCTTGCACGTGTCTGCCACTATAGATCTTCAAAAAGCGACCAGTCAGTTTGTCGAGTGACCACAGAGGACGAAGCCTCTAGACCATCTATTATCACATAGGTCGGAATATGACCTCAAGCTACCATTGCTTTCAATATCAGTGAACCGCCGCCCGTTTGAACTTAGGGGACACGACACCAGTGTCAAATCGAGGGAGCTGCTATACGTCGTCCCTCCCAGAAATGTCGGGCTGCCACCACTCAGGGGGCACAGGTTGTGGTCTGACGCAATGGATATGATTTAACGGCCCTATTAATTTGTCTTCGAGCTTCCCCATATTGGATGATGGGCATTGAAGTCACCTGTTATAATATAAGGACCTGGTAGAGCTGCCATAATGTCGATTAGTCTATTAGGATCAAGTTGAATTGTAGGGGATATATAGACGCCAATAGGTGTAAAAGATAACACCTTCTTCACAGTAATACACATGTACCCGTTCTCATTGTCTGGGAGTATTGGCCTCGAGGCCCACCACTGGAAACGCCGGCGCCACCGTCGGCGTGGACGTGCTTGGCAGGATCACGTTGCCTCAGCGGCCGCGTCGCTGCTTGTGGAGCACTGCCGCGTGCTTTGAAAACGAGTTGCAAGTCCCACGTGCGCTGCGGTCTGTGCAAATTCGGAAGTTTTCTCTCATTTTCTACTCATTTGAAACCATTGTAATAGAGTGACTGCCTCCGAAGGCGACGAACATGGGGCTCTCTCTACTGCTCGGTGCCGCAGTGCCGCGCTTACGCAACGGAGCCCAGTGTCAGCCTGCACCGGTAACCGCGGGACAAGAAACTGCGTGAAGCATGGGTTGTAAAGCTAAGAACCGGCTAGTAGCCATCGGCTACGAGTCTTGTGTGCAACAAGCACTTCCGCGACGAAGACTTTCGTTACTGCGTCAGGCCTGCGATGTTCGGTGAGTAGCAGACAGCGCGCACTGAGACGATGGCTCGCGCGCGCTTCCCGCCGGCAAATGATGCTTCTCTGCCACAGGATGGAAAAGGCGCTACCTTTTACCACGTGCGATGCCATCTCAGAACCCTCCGTGCGACCTCTTGATCGTCGGCCCCGTGCTGAGCGTCCACAAAATCGGCTGCAGATGCGCAAGTCATTGTTTAGATACGTTGAATAAAAAAAAAAAAACGCACAGGGTCCCTTATGCATTCGCTAAAGATGACTAGAAGGCGAGAGCCATCTTCTTCTTGTCAGTCGATGTATTGATCTCCCGCGCCCCTTTCCAAAAGCGTTCTGCAACTAACGCGTTTTGCACGGCCTCCATTGACCCC